>NW_023365787.1:83430-97558 GCF_000003815.2 Branchiostoma floridae
TGAGCAGGACGTGGCATTTCTTGGAGGCCCATTTCTCGAGTATGTTCAGCCGTTTTCACAGTGTTCAGGCGAGTTCCGTACACAGCCCGACACGTCTGAGTTCCAGCTCGAGCTTGGTGTAAAAAGGTTTTGCTGCAGCCTATTGGTAGCCTCTACCAGGCTTCGTGGTTTGGTGGTCTAATTGTAGAACCACATCATGCATTATCTTCCTGCATTTTTAGTTTGTTTCTCGTTTATGGAAGTATTGATCGTTTTGATCAATTCAACTCGCATCTTTTTATTTAGCATCTCTACTTTTTAAAAGTTTTTCTTTACTATCTTGGAACCTGTTCCCTAGCTTGATGTAACCAAAGAGGTTATATTTTTCATGTCTTTGAAAGTTTGATGTAACGCTGTTTGTACATTTTCTTGTTACAAGAAACTCTTTATTATTGTCTTGTTCGTTTTCTGACTTTCTTTCATGATCGTTAGAATTTCCTTTGTTTATGTTATGAATAAAGATGTTCAGTAACATAGGTTGATTTGCTGTTTCCCTTTTTGTTAATTCTTTAATTGCTTCTATTTGCATGAGAAAGGTGGGCGTCTCCAACTTAGTCAATTTATTCGTTGGTTGGTACACCCCTACCCCAAGGGAGACCATTCAGTTGAATGGTGGGCGTCTCCAACTTAGTCAATTTATTCGTTACTTAGTACACCCCTACCCCTAGGGACACCATACTATGTGGATATAGTCACAAGAAATACTCGCTCCTGATTGGCTGAGGAAAGATGGCCATGTTCTAATCGTTACTTAGTACACCCCTACCCCTAGGGACACCATACTATGTGGATTTAGTCACAAGAAATACTCGCTCCTGATTGGCTGAGGAAAGATGGCCATGTAAAGAGAGTATCAACAATATTGTCATAACATGGCCAGATATACCATTGTTACATAGTATCTAGTTTTTAGCATCCCATGTAATACTTTTGAATCACTGCATTTAGCCCATGTGGGCAGGAACATGCAAATAAAGATCTCATTATTAAAGTTTTATTGTTTTAATTGCTTTTGCCGAGAGGGTAAACATATAAATTTTGATAGCGTTTATATGTACTGTACGTTTGTAGCTAAGCAACACAACTTGCGCCCTGGGGTCGTTACTATCTGGAATAAACTGGATCCTCACTGGGTTTTCCAGTGATGGGTGACTCTTCGGCACTGGACACCGAGTGATGAAATTTTTTCGGCACTGGGCTTCCAGTGACCACGTTCTATTAGCACCAGAACGTTCCANCCCACCACGCCGTGCGGCGGGCAACGTCGCCGAGAATACTTGAGGAATAAAATGTGTCCCGCATGTGCCAGTGTCCGGCAGTCCGGACCGCCTGGAAGGCCTGGCTCTAAACAAAAGGCAGTTCAACAGACCGTTTCTGATTAGCACAACGCTTGTTGCGGGTGTGACGAAAAGCCAGCACCACATGGCACAGATGACACAGACTTGTCATTTCCATGGTGGTCCGGTGACAATAAATCATGCGGTCTGCTTTTAATACAAGGAATTCCTGCTTTTACAGGAGTTTACATCAACACAGCTTGTCGTTCAAATTCATTCCTTTCAAAACATTGTTTCTGTCGTAACTATCCAAACGGGGGCGATTCAGACGCAACCAACTATCAAAACGGGAGATTGAGATGTACCTATCAAAAAGGGGGTACTTTACGATTGCTACATTGCAACCTAAAACGCTAAAAACAACAATAGCGAATCAAAACATTTAAACCCTTTTATGCCTACCTTAAAAACTAGTGCTAAGTTTTAACGGCTACAATGTTTCCTGTTAATTGACGAAGCGTATTTAAATAATGAATTCTTGGACCGTCTTTCTTGTGGTGTGCTTCAACAGTCGGCCGTATGATTTTCGCCCGTACTGATATTATCTAATCTTTTAACAATAATAAGCGACACTGTTCCCTTTCAGCTTGTAATTGATCCGGGATGTATCAGTACATATGGGAATATGGTGTCGCGATCCATATTTTCTAAGGCATCGGCGAAATGAACTTGCGATGTATAAACGATAAATAACTCGCAACTCGCCCTGATAATCCGTCTCAAACTAGGCATCTTATCCACTGTCTAGTGATTAATCGA
Organism: Branchiostoma floridae; assembly: GCF_000003815.2. Taxonomy (NCBI): domain Eukaryota; kingdom Metazoa; phylum Chordata; class Leptocardii; order Amphioxiformes; family Branchiostomatidae; genus Branchiostoma; species Branchiostoma floridae. The sequence continues at coordinate 85,566 of NW_023365787.1, forward strand.
ATAGTTTAGTTGATTTTTGTTTATCATGCATCAAATACTGAGTCATTTCAAATTAAAAACTTCCGTTAACAGTCCTGGTTTTACTGACCCCCAATTTACTTGTTCCCAAATGTGTCTAAAATGGGGATTGCTACTCTGAGGTATATACTGCTCTGATTAGATACAAAATAAAACACGTTTGTATCCACTCCGCCACATTTATCTTCTATCAAAACATATACCAACATGTCTTGTAACAACCACACACGAATGTATTGACATTTTAACAGAGAGAACTAGGGTATCCATGTTACACGCTGCAACTATAGCGGGAAAGAAATGCATTGTGCATAGGTAGAATGATCTAACAAAACCTCATGATTTGACCCAAACATGGCAGAAACGATTTAAGGTTCACGATTCACTCTGGCACTCCGTTCTCAACTTGAATGTTTAACGTGAGTCGGTGGGGAAGGGGGTTGGTACAATTTGGCAAAGAAAAGGCACGGGACATGACACTACATGAGCACGGTTTGGAGATTTTTAAAGCCGAAACCATGGAGGCAAAAAATCTGGTTGTGGTTCAAAGATGCCAGAGATCAGGGGAGGATGTTTGGCCAAATCTGCTGCAATTAGCTGTCACAGAAAATGAGTTACGACCAGGGCTGGGGCCAGGGGTAGCCTGACTAAAATCAAGCCCCTAGCGGCCGGCCCTACAATTGCCGCCACCCTATGGGGAGGGGGTCATTAAGCCCAGCCGGCGAGAGAGCTTGTGTAAACACAGGCTAGGGCCAGGGGGTACGTATGAAATGTCAGAGTGGCCTTGACTGCACTGTAGGTGTACGGAACGAAGAGTAGAACAGATGGCAAAAATTATCGTGGTGATTCTCAGAATCCGGCGATGTGACAAATTTAGTCACTGTGTCAGATAGATAGTATGTCGACCAAACACCTAGAAAACCACGACAACGGAACTTTTATGCATGTTTCACGAAAATTCAAGACTTCACATCTAAACTTTTACGCTAACCAAGGAGCTTTTATCACTGATAAAAGCTCCTTGCGCTAACAGAGATGGGGTTTTGTGTGCGTGAAAAGTTGCGCATGAAAATCTGCGGGTGACAACATGCACATTCTCTTATTTCCCGGGGATTTGAAAAGTTTTTGTACTTTTACATTTAAGATATTTAAACAGAACGCTCAAAACCTTTTGACACCATTAGTGTTGATAATTAGCAGGGATTTTAACCCATGTCCTATCCGGTATTAAACTTCCCTGGGTGGTGTCCCTGCAGACGTGTTACACGTTCGCGTATACAAGAACGGGATCCCGTCTGTATTTCCCAGTTGCCGTTATATCAGAAGAAAACTAATTCACATCCAGTATTCTAAATCCACATAGTATGGTGTCCCTAGGGGTAGGGGTGTACTAAGTAACGAATAAATTGACTAAGTTGGAGACGTCCACCATTCAACTGACTGGTCTCCCTAGGCGTAGGGATGTACCAACCAACGAATAAATTGACTAAGTTGGAGACGCCCACCTTTCTCATGCAAATAAAAGCAATTAAAGAATTAACAAAAATGGAAACAGTAAATCAACCTATGTTACTGAACATCTTTATTCATAACATAAACAAAGTAAATTCTAACGGTCATGAAAGAAAGTCAGAAAACGAACAAGACAATAATAAAAAGTTTCTTGTAACAAGAAAATGTACAAACAGCGCTACATCAAAGACATGAAAAATATAACCTCCTTGGTTACATCAAGCTAGGGAACAAGTTCCAAAATAGTAAAGAAAAACTTTAAAAAGTAGAGATGCTACATAAAATCATGCGCGTTAAATTGATAAAAACGAGGCAAACGTGAGGCATACAATTAATACTTCCATAAACGAGAAACATACTAAAATTGCAGAAGATAATGCATGATGTGGTCTACCAGGAAGGGGTCGAACTGGGAACAGGACAGCTCGTCAGAACGGTTGCACCAGCTGGGTGAATGAAATAGGGGAGGGGGCAGCGACATTGGCCGGTCTGTCTGGCAGGAACTGGTCAGTATCAAAACTACAGAACAGTTCGGCAGAGATGCCAATAGGCTGCAGCAAAACGTCCGCCAGCTCAAGCTGGAACTCAGACGTGTCGGGCTGTGTACGGAACTCGTCCTAACATACTGTGAAAACGGCTGAACATACTCGAGAAATTGGCCTTCCAGACATGCCACGTCCTACCAAGGAGGTTGAAAGAGGGGAAGGAGTCGGCTCATAATTTGTCCCTTTTGAACCATCTTCGACTCACTTTTGAAAAAAAAACATTAACATTAAGGTGCAAATTGGTCTTGATTTACATACACCCAACCGACTATCGGCATTGTTTTTATTGTTCACTCTTATTGACAAGCAAGTATACAAAAGTAACGGTCTCCGCACTGGTGTTCCAGTGCTGAATCAATGGGTCGAATCGGCCTCAGCACTGGTTTTCCAGTGCTGAACAAACGTCAGCGCTGGTTTTCCAAAACATTAACATTAAGGTGCAAATTGGTCTTGATTTACATACACCCAACCGACTATCGGCATTGTTTTTATTGTTCACTCTAATTGACAAGCAAGTATACAAAAGTAACGGTCTCCGCACTGGTGTTCCAGTGCTGAATCAATGGGTCGAATCATGACTGGCTCATTATGCGGCTTTTATGGGGAGTCAAACATGGCTTACAAAGGACTGCCGCCGGCACGCCGGAACAATAGGACACAGCAGGGTTTAACATCGCAAAACAAAGGCCGCGGCAAGGTGCTAATTTTGGGCCGACTCCTTTCATTTGAGGTCAGGTTGGGAACTGGGATCAAACTGACATACACCCAAAAAACAATGGCATTGTGGTGCAAAAAAGTGTTGTAAAACCTGACATGAATTTCACACAACCCTCATGAGCAAAAGGTGTGAGGCGCCATCACCAGGGTCATGAATGAGAAATAGGAGAAGAAGGTAGCCTATCTGTCCGCTAGCTAGGAAAACTGCATGTTTCTAAATGACTAAAAAAAGTGTATTTTTGCTTCGGAAAGATGGCCATGTTCTAAGTCAGTTAGATCCTGGGAGTAACCTGACTGTGTGGATTTGGTACTGCTCCGCCACCCTTGGAGTTTGTTGGGGTCCCCACATTGTCAGGCCACTCCCATGATCTAACTACTTGTATTACTTGGGCGGCTACAGTGAGAACTTCCTTTGGTATGCAATCGCTCGACACATCACATATCGCTATCAAAGGAAAAGGCCGGTGTCATAACGTTGAGAGATCTTTTGTCGGCCTAACAGCAGAAGCCATTTGTTTTGCATATAGATTAATCGCCTTCGAGAGAACTGTTATACGACATGGTGTGAATGAATACCTCCCGCGAGGCATTCTACCACCCTCTTGTAAGGCCACATTTGTAAGGTTTTATCCTTGATTGTATAAATAGGTAACGGGGGAATTTTGATATCGCAGCGTTGACCAAACACCCAACGAAAGCAGTAATGATTACAGACTTCAACCCCCGTACACGCCCGACAACACGTAGAAACTAAGTTTTCTATGCTGATCATGAGTCTCCGTAAGGTGAAGATCTTATTATGCCTCCAGGTGTGGTTGTACCTATTATTTTAGACGTCATTTTCATGTCTAACAAATGAGTGCTCACATTCATCACACAAAGTTGAGAATGAACAAACAAGGCATAGCCTATGTTTCAAGATGGCCGCCACCTACGGACGCATGTAAGTGGCGTCTCTCCAGTGCCGCGTGTTTTTCATAGTTTAACTTCGTTTGTGTCACCCCACTAAACCTGTGTGAGCACCGTGATGGGTCTGACAGTTAAAGAAAAGGAGGAGGTGATCCCCAACCTCATAGACGCTCGGATTAAAGCAACTATTGAGGCTGCTCTGGTTACTGCTCTCAAACAGAGCGATGTTCTTGTAACCATTGTGCCTACCATCGTCAGCGCAGTGAAGGAGTCTGTGCGCTCATCCATCCAGGATGAGCTGAAGAAGTTGCAGGACCAGCTGGTGCAGCAGGAAGAGAAGTGTACCTCACTCCAAGAAGCTTACAACAACCTTGAAGCAAAATACAACAACCTAGAGCAGTATTCCAGGCGTAATTGCATCGTCATCTCTGGAATTCCAGAACCACCTGTGGAAGAGGGCACGGATAATGTCGTCATGGAGCTCGCCAACAACAAGCTGAAATGTGACCCGCCTATCAACACCCAACACATCGACAGGTCCCATCGCCTTGGCAAGAAGCGCACCGACGGTAAACCACGTCCTATAATCGTAAAGTTTGTCTCCTACCGTCAGAAGTCCGCCGTTATGCGCGCCAAGACCAAGGTCGACGCCAGAGATGTTCTCAGGAAAGACCAAGTGTACATCAACGACAACCTCACAAAGGGAAACATGCAGCTTCTAAAAGAAGCTCGGTCACTAGTCAAATCAAATCATCTAATCCAGTCATGGTCATATGACGGAAAGATTTTTGTGAAGACTTTGAACGGGGAGAGACACATGATCTCCAAGCAAGCTGAACTGGACATCTTCCGTTCAGCGAAATCTGCTCAGCGGCACTGACAACTCTATCTCAATTCCTAGTCATTGACTGTAATGACTCTGCCATCGTTTACTTGTGTTATTCTATTGTATGGTTATCTTGTGAGATCGTGTTCTTCTATGTGTACAGCAATGGGTAAGTCTAATTCATTTATTGACGGGTCAATACTTCTAAATAGATTGCAGAGAGGGTGCGCGAAGCCGCTTTCATAAGTATTGATATGTATAGGGCAGTCATTGGTTTGTTTTCTGCACATTCACGCCTATTTTCTAAGGCAAGTTTTAGACTTACACTGAATCTAGATATCTTCCTATCCTACACTACTGTTTTCATATCTTTTGTAGTAATTTTAGTAGCGGGAGACGTCCATCCCAATCCAGGGCCAGTTTGCCGTAAACAGTTTAACGTTATGCATCTAAATGTCAATAGCCTAGTAGCTGGCACTAAGATGGACGAACTATCTGCTCTAGCTGTTAGACTCAACCTCGATGTTATTGCTGTATCAGAAACTTGGTTGGGAGATTCTGTTGATTCTTTTGCAATTTCTCTTGACGGTTTTCAGTTGCCAGTCCGTCGTGACAGAAATAGGAATGGTGGCGGTGTCCTCATTTACATATCTGACCAGATAGCGTACAAGCGACGCTTAGATCTGGAACCACCGTCTGTTGAATGCATTTGGCTTGAACTCTTTGTAGGACGCAACCGTTTACTCTTTTCTGTCTACTACCGGCCACCTGGCCAGGATTCCAAAACTGTTGATGAATTTGTTGACTTGTTTAGTGACTCAGTATTCACAGCTGAATCCTCTCAACACGATGGCATCATTGTCACAGGTGACTTTAATGCCAAACACGAGGCATGGTGGGCCCATGACCCAATCACTTCGGTCGGCACAAAACTATTTCAATCTTCTAAAATGTTAAATCTCACACAGGTGATCAAGGAGCCAACGTGCGATTTGTCACGGTCTCCCTCCCTGATTGACCTTCTATTTATCAACGAGAAAAAACTTATCAAGTCTACCTCTGTGTTATCTCCCCTCTCCGGATGCCACCACAGTCCTATTGTCGCTACTATTAACTTGTCACTCAAGCCCCCTCGTCCTTATGTCCGTACCATCTGGGATTATTCCAAAACCGATCACAGCTTGCTGGCACTCTTCTCGTCTGAGCCAATATGGCATGAAGTTTTCTATTGTGATACTGTTGAAGAAGCTAGCAAGAAGTTGATGGAACTGATTTTGGAAGCCAAAATTAAATGTGTGCCTCATAAGGACATTCTCGTTAGACCTCGTGACAAACCTTGGATTTCACCTGAAATTAGACGCTTAATGCACCAGAGAGACAAGTTGCATAAGAAAGCCAAGTTAACGAACAGCCCTATTCATTGGTCTTCATATCGTCTTATTAGAAATAAACTTGTCCATCAGTTATCACTAGCCAAGTCTAATTATCACAACCGCCTGGTTGCCTCCTTAAGTAGTTCCCCCTCATCCAACAAAAAGTGGTGGCATGTTGTGAAATATTTTTACCAAAGTAAAGTCAATTCTTCTATTCCACCGCTAAAGTCTGGCAACTGTTTTATAACCGATTCAAGAGAAAAGGCAACTATGTTTAATTTGTATTTCTCTTCTCAGGCCTCAGTGGATGACTCCAGTGCTAGACTTCCACCCCTTGATTTCCTTACTAGTGCTCGTCTTACACAGTGTGTTACATCAGCTGCTGAGATAGAACTTTATGTCTCAGATTTAGAAGTATCTAAAGCATGTGGCTATGATAATGTAGACAATCGTTTTCTTAAATCCATATGTCCCTATATCTCTGACAAAATTGCATATGTTTTTAATATGTCTCTAAATCACGGAGTCTTCCCTGAATCCTGGATAAGAGCAAATGTGGTACCAATTTTCAAAAAGGGGGACCCCGAGGATGTGTCGAATTACCGACCTGTATCCCTACTCCCCTCTCTGTCTAAAATCCTTGAAAACATTGTATTTAAACACTTGTACAACCACCTGATGTCCCAAAACTTATTATATTCTCTCCAGTCTGGATTTATCCGTGGAGATTCAACAGTAGGCCAACTTGTTTGTGTAACTGACAAAATTCTTGAAGCTCTTGACTCTAATAGAGAGGTCCGAGCGGTTTATTTAGATTTTTCACGTGCATTTGACAAAGTTTGGCATAATGGCCTCATTTTCAAGCTTCAAAGAAATGGGGTCGAGGGTCCGGTTCTAAATTGGTTCCACAGCTATCTTTCTGATCGTGTACAAAGAGTAGTTATAGATGGCCAGCATTCAGATTGGTGTAATATTCGTGCAGGCGTACCACAGGGTTCTGTATTAGGCCCCCTTTTATTTCTTGTTTACATCAATGATATGGTGGACGATTTATCATCTTGCCCGTTTCTTTTTGCAGATGATAGTTCTTTAGTAGATATAGTGGATAGCCCAACCGAAACTGCGTCAAGTCTAAATTCTGATCTTAGTAAGATATCATCGTGGGCTTCCACATGGCTTATGAAACTGAATCCCTTAAAAACTGAGGAAATGTGCTTTTCCAGGAAAATCGATCCCCCTTGCCATCCTCCCCTTTTTCTCGATAACTGTGTCATTCAATCTGTAAAAGACCACAAGCATATTGGTGTTTTTCTTACGTCCACCATGTCTTGGGAAAAACATATTACTCACATGATTGCCAAAGTATCAAAACGTGTGTCCACACTGAACAAACTTAAATTCAAATTGCCACGACATGTACTCGAAGTTATCTACAAGTCCTTTATTCGTCCACTTCTTGAGTATGCTGACATAGTGTGGCATGGCTGCACTATATCGGACTCCCGACGTATAGAAAGAGTACAATATGAGTGCTCACTCACAGTATCAGGTGCTGTGAGAGGGTCCTCTTATTTGTCACTCCTTTCTGAACTTGGGTGGGAAAAACTGTCTGACCGTCGCCATATTCACTCTTTGACAATGTTTCATAAAATTGTTCATGGTCACACTCGCCAGTACCTTCAGGAGTTGATAACTCCTGAAGTCTCTGCCTCTACTCCCTACGACCTTCGAAACAAACACAACTTACAGTCACCGACTTGTACTACAACTCGTTACCAAAGGTCCTTTATTCCATATGCTACATATCACTGGAATGGTCTTGATATAGCTGTTCGGTCATTTAATCCTTCAATATTTAAAAACTACTTAATAAAATTGGTTCGCCCTTCCCCTAACACACATTTTAGTCAAGGCCCCAGGTACGCCTGCGTTTTACTCACACGCCTCCGCATCGGGACCTGTAGTTTGAACTTTAGCTTATTCACACGTAATCTAGCCGATAGTCCTTCTTGTAGCTGTGGCTCCCGATGTGAAAGCGTTGTCCACTATTTATTGTACTGCCCTAACTACAACCAACTTAGAAAAACCCTTCTCTGCAACCTTAAAGACCTTTTAACCCTTGATTTGAAAACTACGTCTGACCCAGTCTTAACCCAACTTTTACTCAGGGGTTCACCCACTTTACCAACAGAAACAAATAACCACATTATGCAGCTTACACAGACATACATACTCCAGACCAACCGTTTTCCAACTGATTGAACATTTTCCTTAAATCTTGTATGTATGTATATACATCTATTTGTTGGATCCGTCATCCCATTGCTGTACTACTGTTTTATTTGATCTCACATTGTTTTGTACTTTGTTTATTTTATTTTCAAATGTCCTAGTGGTAATGTTAATATTAGCTTTGCTAGAGTTCATTTACCACTGTGTCTTGTCTTATATGTATACCAATAAAAAAAAAAAAAAAAAGGCATAGCCACAAGTGGGAAGTACCAGAACATATCACGAGACAGATACATGATACAAACGTCCGGTGAGAGACAATAGAGGCACGCTTGCGAATGTGGTGAAATTTCACCAAATTGCACTACTAGTATTTTGGTTTTTCGTCTGCTGTCATTGTATATGACCCCGGCGGTGGAAAGACTCTCCTGTCCCGAAGTTAGCCTGGCCAATCCACGGTAGACTGGATTCCAGGTTATTTTTGTACCCGCTCGATCTTCATGGATTGCAGCGCCGTGATCTTTACTGTTACTTTGCTGCACCTTAAGGTGTTTGATACAAACTTCCCCAAGTGCACAGTAAACATGAACACACTCATCATGCGTTGTCGACTTACAGTATCTTTGGTTTGGAATGTGGTAGTCACCCTTTGAGTCGGTGTGACAAATGGGCCTGTCATGCTCACGACTCTCTACACATACACGACTTATTAGCCCCATGCAGGACTGAGTCCGGCATGTTATGACAAATTTTCCCCTTTTAACGTTTATTTCTATGTAAGTTGTAGAACCATTCGGTGCAAGCCGGGCTAAGAAAGCTACGAGAGGTGTGCCTCGATCACAACATTCATGTATGATCGACTTAAAGATGAGTCGCGCCCTGGACCGCCTGATCAAGACAGGCACGCAGGCGAAACCCAACAAAAAACATACTGTATTGTCCAAACATTACGTAGTATAGCTTAAAGATACCGTGTTGCACCTTAGGGTGTTTGATACAAAATGTCCAAGGTATAGTACAGTAAACATGAATACACTCTTCATGTCGTGTAGACTCAAACATCAAGATGTTCTTGAGATACATAGCAGGACTGGTCTAACCATTTTAAAGCTAAGGGTACAAACCGACGTACGTGCAACTGCGAGTGCGTGGTTCCTCCTCCTGACATAACCTTAAACTAAGATGCCCCATCTCATGTTCTCCCTGGAGCGCCCAGCTTCCGATAAGGGCCCGGCCAGTTTAACTTAATTCAAGGTGAAATATGGTCAATGAGATCAGCCGTGTTGTATTTTATAAGGTCAAAGGTCACATAACAGCGTTTAACGAAGTAAACCCTTCAGTTTGACGTAAACCCGACCTCACTATCCTTCTGGGCCCCCAAAACGTTCATCGCTAGGTCGCTGCACGAAAACGTGGACGTATGGAAAAAAAAGCTAGAAAAATTCTTGGGACAAGGGCCCGGAAGTCCTTTTTTGGATAAAGAATAAAGTTCGGGATAAGAAATCCTTTAGAGGGCAGACGTAAACAGGACTCTCGTCTAGATCACAAACCACCAGGGCACATATCGAACAGGTCGTCATGTACACTGAGTAGCACGGAACAAAACTAAGTCGGCATGAAGAGTGGCTTCTGTATCATGATCATGCCCTACTTCCACGGGGAGTATTTCAAAATAGGAAAATCCCGACGAAGGAGTGTCCGTTTGCGTTTTAATCACAGTTAGCACGTTTCAAGATCCATACCCTGGGAGCCAGACAGGACCGGGTAGCTAGCGAGTTTAGTTCGGGGAACCAAGCCAGTCAACCCGCCGATCTCACATTAGCGCTCCGGGGGAGTTTAACCCGAAGGAGTTATCGCTACCCTTTTGGGGGAAAGGGCAGGTGGACCTTACAAAGTTCCAGCCTTAAAGTTCTGCTGTTATTTTGAAAAATAGCTCATTACACCCTTGAGCCATATCTAGTCCCTGATTCGCTACTACAATAGCCTGCTGACCAACTGTGGTGTGTTGTAGCTGGCTACCTGGGGTGGTTATCAATCCTAGGTTCTCCTCTCTCTGACCAAGGGCATTGGAGAGCCATTCTACAGTCATCCTGCCAGACCCCTGCACGATAGATATTGAGATCGGGCTACGGTGTGGTAACCAGGCTCGATCCCGTCTGTCTCCCAGGGAAAAAGATCCACGAAACGCACATAACTTTGACCCGTATTTCAACTGAACCGAGAAGTTTTTACCCGCAAGTACCAACCTACCGTAACTTTCTATCTCCCTGTATGCCACAGAAGGTCGTTTAGCTCTTGATCTTCGAGCAGATGTTATAGAATGGCTTATTCATATACCTACATCAACATTGCAGCATTGGCCAGATGCCTTGATTCCTTGGAACCGCTGCCATAAACACTTATCTGGCCAGGCGCAGATTATTGCAAAATATCAATGTAACATGTAGCATGTTTGACATAATCATATTAATTTTAGTTTAATTGTATTGATATTTCTTCATGATAATACTTAACTTGTGTATCAACAACATCATACTACACAGTACATTAAGCCAACGTATCGCGACACTACGACACTAGCACATACAGCCCGGAACATCATCATGACTTACCAAGCATACAATTCCTCAATCATCTCTATCAACATACAATACAATACGTTACAAAAAAGTCAAACAATATTACCGTCGCCATGGCAATGCTTTTTCATTGCCACACTTTTTTCGAAATGTTTTAGATTATGCTATATGTAATATTTTTACGAGAACTTTGCTTAACAGAAGCTCGGTGACAGCTTGTGTACTGATGACTGCTAAATTCTCCCAACAGCCGGATTTTTCCAGCTGTGGGCTCGCCGGCCTCACGTTTCTTCCCCTTTACAGCGTTCTTTAGAGGAAATTGGACATGTAAGCTCCCAAAGTTCTGCACAACATTTTGAATGTCGGGATATTGGTTCTCCTTCTGATGGCCAAAAATCACTACCTAACAAATGAAGTCGATTTTTGGTGGTCATTTTCAAAATCGTCAACCTCACACACGAAACAGCACCAAACTGGGTGCAACGCAGACGTGATAACGCCAGAGGGGACGTCACTTTATACAGCTTGGAACGCCGTGGTAGCCACACAGGACCACTTCCGTAACGTTTGACGAAAAGATCGCAGCTCGAGATAGCGGACACGCAACTGGCTTGAACTAGCTTCCGTAACGTAAGGGTTGACAAAAAAGATCGCAGCTCGAGATAGCGGACAGGCTTCCGTAACGTAAGGGTTGACTAAAACATCGCAGCTCGAGATAGCGGACAGGCTTCCGTAACGTAAGGGTTGACTAAAACATCGCAGCTCGAGATATAGCGGACAGGCTTCCGTAACGTAAGGGTTGACTAAAAAAATCGCAGCTCGAGATAGCGGACAGGCTTCCGTAACGTAAGGGTTGACTAAAAAAATCGCAGCTCGAGATAGCGGACAGGCTTCCGTAACGTAAGGGTTGACGAAAACATCGCAGCTCGAGATAGCGGGCAGGCTTCCGTAACGTAAGGGTTGACGAAAACATCGCAGCTCGAGATAGCGGACCACAGCAGGACCTGGACTTAATTGACCACTTCCGTAATGTAAGGTTTGACGAAAACATCGCAGCTCGATATAGCGGGCAAGCAACGGGCCATGAACGACACCGGGCAACCTGTTAGTCCTCTGTACTGAAATTCCCAAGGGAGACATGAATGAACCCCTGGTGTACATTTTACTCGTAGCCACTGAAGGCAGACTGTTATGAAAACACAATGATGTATTTAAATCGATAACCCGTTGGTTTGTAAGCTTATTTGTAAGTTTTTGAAATGCCCCATATTTCAGAATGTCC
>NW_023365788.1:0-27732 GCF_000003815.2 Branchiostoma floridae
TTTGTTTTATGATTACCGATAGGTAACACACACACACACACACACACACACACACTCACACCCCCATCACACACACACACACACACACTCACACACTCACACACACACACACACACACACACACACACACACACACACACACACACACACATACGCATACACACACACTTGATGTCTGTATATATAGGCGGGGTCACACCTGCGTATATATTTAAGTCCGTATTAGGCGCGCATGTGAGTATTTACCTCCACCAGGCCCCACAGGTCGCTGTAAAAATAATAGAAATTCGACAAACGTACGTAAAACAGGTAACATGTCAGACGAGTTAGCTTGGTCGCTAACCTTACTTCTCGGTCAGCTAACTCATCTGGCATGTTATGTATCTATATTTGTCCAATTTGTACCATTTTCCTCGCGACCTGTGGAGCCTGGTAGAGACTAAGAGCTTCATACGCACCTCAAACGGACCTCAATATATACGCATGTGTGACCCCACCTTATCACATATCCACCCTGCACAAAGAGAATGACGTCGTGACACGGATAAACACTCGACTCGACATTGGATACCAATTTTATTAACACTTAACACGAAGCTAGAAAGTTTACCTATTTCCTGTTAGAATAAACTTTTGGGCGACTTCTTGATTACGTGACCACATCGCATTTATCTGATCCAAACTTTACTGATATGAGATGCAAAATTGACGCGACGCATTATATTGAAACATATCAACGTGCCATTACCTTTATGTATTAGTTATATATCGTATTTTTACCGTTGTTACTTCAATTGGTTTTATTCGCAGAACACTTGCAATTGTTCTCTCAATAACGTATTTAGGACCTCTGCATTGCGATTTGGGAATATGATAATAAATTTTCGCTGTAAACAAGCTGAATATGAAATTGTCATTTCTGATCATCAAAAAATGTGTCCATACTGGCAAGCGTATTACAGCAGATGCTGATACAAGTAAGAGACTTCAAACGCAAACACTGCGGATACAAACATATTGGGGGCCTCTGGTAATAGCGACACTTTGAGCTAGATTATATATTACGCCACGAAGCATGTGCAGCACTGGATGTCGTCTCACCATTCTTCAGTCATCACAGCAAACGAGGCCCAGCACACAGCAATCTAATGGGTTCAACAGTGTTGTGTTTCAGTATTAGATGTATCTTACAGTAGCTGAACAGTCGTGCAGAAAAGAATAAAGTAATAACACATTATACTGAGTTTTTTGACAATGCAGGAAACGGTTCCGTATCTCATGATAGTTTAACTGGGTTTGAAGGAAATTACAGTATAGAATGAAGTGGATTTGATTATCAGGAAAAAGACATGTAGCAAACGTACCACTCTTATCTGCTCACTTCGGTGTGGATCAGGGTGCCTTTCCAAGCTTGTAGAAGGGCGCATCTTTTGCCCTACCATCCCCTGCTTTATCATTTACCTGTAGAACATCTGGGACGAGCATGAACATGATTAACGTTTCATCCCCGATCTTCTGATCAATACGCCTCCCTTCGTAACGATTTGCCATCCGGCATATACATGGAGGTAATCGGCCCTATGTACTTTGTATTGTGAAACAGGTCATGTTTTTATGGCCAATTGATTAAACAGCTGTTGATCCAGATGGACCATCTTTTACTGCTTTAGTTACTATGCCACTGTTATAATAAACAACTACAGTTCCAGCATCTTCCTCCTACATGGAGGTAATCGGCCCTATGTACTTTGTATTGTGAAACAGGTCATGTTTTTATGTCCAATTGATTAAACAGCTGTTGATCCAGATGGACCATCTTTTACTGCTTTAGTTACTATGCCACTGTTATAATAAACAACTACAGTTCCAGCATCTTCCTCCTACTCTCCAAGCAGAGGTTGAGTCGCGTAGATTTGTAGTAGTCGGAAAAATTACAAGAGGAGCGCCGGTGTAATTTTTCCGACTACTACTATATCTACGCGACTCAACCTCTGTTTGGAGCGTACTTCCTCCCTCATGCGAGAAAATACGTCACGTCAACTTAGGCCACAGCAAGTAAATTTTATGGATGACATCAGCGCGCATTAATTTTCGCCTGATTTCAGAAAAAAAAAAGATTTTTTTTCTTCTTCAGGGATGGCCAACATGACGATAAAGTACCAAAATGAGCAAATATGTTGTGTTGTAGCCTAACGATTGTACTTGTAGAAGTGACACTCGCGAGGCACCCAGGACTGTAGTTATAGAAATGAAACTTATTGGATAGTTGTAAAATTGACACCAATATGGAAGCTATGAGTGTGGTTGCCAACTTTATTGGTAATGCCAGTCTACCACACTAGTGTAACTTTTACCACACCAGTACATGCCTTAAATATAGGAATGAATGGTCTTGTTGGCTCTGATACCATGTTTTGTCCCTTTAATTTTATTTACAACAGTCATCACAACATTATGGTGCCTATTTTTGAAAATGTAGCCATCTTGTTTTTTTCACCCATCTTGTTTTTTTTCGCCCTATCGCACTATTTTGCGGTCTGCAGAGGGTGGCATCCATAAAATTTACTTGCTGTGGCCTTAGAATAAAATCAGAGATAGGGTTTTCAAGTTATCGCATAATACCCCCGTCACATGTAGCGAAAATCGATCGGACGACGAGTTTGCGAGCTCTAAATTACGAGAAGCCATGAGCCTGATACCGACGAAGAAATGGAGTTCCACCTTCCCGTCAGGGTCATGCCTCCTCGTAATTTACAGCTCGCAGACTCCTCGTCCGATCGATTTTCGCTACATGTGACGGGGGTATAAGGAGCACTTTAAGCAAAAATGCATTACAAGTCTTGTCGGCGACATTACGCTGTGTAACCGTAAAACATTTTGTACAATGTGTTTCGTCCTGTAGACTGCCTGTGGGTAATTCAAGCTTTCCACATCGGTCTTTAGCGGCACAAATCCTACACTACCTTCTGCCAGGTCTCGCTGCTTGCGCTCTGCTGCGGCGTGAATGTTGTAATCACCATGAAGTCTGCGGCCGATGCAGCAGGGGCAGTATGAACGGCATACAGGGCAACATAGCTGTTCGGCGTCGACGTCGTCCAGTGCCAAGACCAAGGCGACCAACAGGAGCAAGAGCGTCAGGGATCCCCTCATCTTTACCCTACACAACCTTCAGATACCCTTTTTACCTGGTCTAAGACGACTTGATCTTGTAGTTAGTTGTGTACAACGAGGATATCTAACAAAGCTGTCAGCTGTGCGGTACCAATTCCTGAAGGTATGCTTCAGTTACTGAAGGTGTGCTTCAATACGTCTCTGGTAGTGTTTGCTTTATCCCCCGGAGCTGTGACTTTAGTGGGTCTTAGAGGTCATGACCTGGTTTCTTTGGTCAAACTAGTCGTAATGAATACGTCAACGGACTTGTGTTGGATAAATGGAAGTAACCTGAGAACCGTGTAGCCCTTCAGGGAGCGGTCACACCAGTGCATGATATGCAACTATGAGATGTGTATTGGCATTCTTCTGGTTTTAGGTTAGCGGGAAACGAAAATTGTATTTTACTTTGCAGCCTGGTTCTTGACACACAGACACACAAACACACACACACACACACACGCACACACACACACACACACACACACACACACACACACACACACACACACACACACACACACACACACACACACACACACACACACCACAAGCTTAAGCTTTTATTGACACATTATATTGAACCATATCCCCGTACCATTAGCTTTGTGTATAGTTATATATTGTGTTTTACCTGTTTTTATTTCAATTGGTTTTAGGTGAAGAACACCTTGAATTGTTCTCTCAATAAAGTATTTATAGGACCTCTGCATCGCGATTTTGGAATGATGTTTACATTTTTGTTGTATAAATGCTGAATATAGATTTGCCACGTCTGTATATGTGTATCTGTGTAAGTCTATAGATGACCAGTATAACATGGTAATGCCTGGATTGATTGTATTGATTTAGTACGCGGATAGGTCTTGATGATACCTCAAAATGTTCAGGTATTGGTTCCACTTGCGTCTTGTGACGGTACTGCACCGGAACTTCCGGTTTTGATATCTCGTTAGAATTGTGATTTTCTGATCTATTCTCAGCGCAATGGCGCACATGCGTACAGGGGCATGTAGAGCTAGTTCACCTTTATCCGCGGGGTAACCTATATCCGTTGATTTCATCAATAGGTATTAGGATGTCAAGTCGACGGATGCTGGTTTCAAAGTGCAATATCGTCAAAGTATTGTAGTCTGAAACCACCGTCGGTTGACTTCATACCCCTAAATACCCTGATTTTACAACGGATATAGGTTACCCCGCGGATAAATTTAGGTAAACTGATAGCGCTACTTGGTGCAGACGACACAGGTGAGCTCCCTCCCTTCCACGTAGCTCGGGCACGGCAGGGACCCACAGCGGGCTTCCACCAGGTAAAACAGCGCTCCGTTCTGGTTCGCGTCCCCATCCGGTACGGTCTCCGGCTGTCCGTCCATGCAGACGTACTCCTTGGCACTGGCGTGACTGTAGTGACTCGCCATCAAGTAGCCATCGTACTCCTTGATCCAACCGGTAGGGCAGGTGTTACGGGCGGGGATCATCAACTCACTGCCGCGGGTTGGGACGTAGCAGACCGCGCAGGGGACGTCCTGGGCAAACCCGGTAGGGAAGGAGGCGAAACTGGCGTGGTCTTGGTGATCCATCTGATACTCTGCACCGTACATGAACGCCGTCCCTTGCACGCCGTCTTGGTAATACGTCCCCCACTGAGGCTCGGTGGGCAGGCACTGGTAGTTCGTCCCACCGCCTGTCTGTGTGTGACCGGTACCCCCTGCCACACCTGATCAAGTAAAAGGAAAAACGGCATGTTTAGAAACGTCAACCTTTTTCTTATGTATCATAAATCTTAGCTTACACAGTCTCTCCGTCTGGGGCTGGTTGGGCCCCTGACCGGTGAAAGGGCTGCTCGAAGTGTGATCAGGCTATCAGAAATCTTTTGTTGGAGAGATCTGGATTAAACGGTGTGCTTTCTCTTTAAAGAAACAAATGCCAATGTTGCTTGGTGCAGATACCACTACAGATGCATTTATAATACGTACTACGTGACATGTAGAAATCACTTATGCTATAGCAGTTAGCCTGGCCACCACCCTCCGTAGTTATACCCCCTTTCCACTAGGACGGCGCTCTCGCGGCGCTCTCTCTGCGACCTCAAATTTGGAAGAGCGCGGTGAGAGCGCGGTGGTATCGACAAGGTCGCCATGAGAGCCCGAAGAGAGCGCGGTGGGAGCGCCATGGTCGCCATCACCTCCGCGACTGTTTTGCGCCGTGAGAGCGCCGTTGACGGCGATCCTCCGGTGATCACAGAGAGAGCGCCAAGAGAGCGCACAGCGAGCGCGGTGAGCGCCAAGAGAGCGCACAGCGAGCGCGGTGAGCGCCAAGAGAGCGCACAGCGAGCGCGATGAGCGCAATAGGTCTCAACAGTGGTTTATGATACCAATTTATAATTAGCTAGGACGGCGCTCTCACCGCGCTCTCTCTGCGCTCTTAACTGAGGTTTGTGAAGAAGTATATTTGACATACACAGAACCCGGAGAAATGTCGAAAATGTACAGGTGATGAACAATTAAACAAACTGAGATGGCATAAGCAAGGTTAAAAAAGCAAATGTTTATCATTTCTGAACTTATTTTTTAATTTCAATGATGACATTGGGTTTTCTTGTTCTCCATCTGTACATTTAGATTATTGGAGTCCCACTTTCAATTAAATTGAAGTGTTTCAGTGTTGCATAATTTACACTAATAACGTGGCATGATAAAAGAAATTTATGCTGAACAAGCTACATGACAGATTTAAGAAAAAACAGCAAGACAAACGTGTATATTTCAGTCTGAGTGACTGTACAGTGACCGAAATTTGATTTGATTACAGCCTTGATTTTATACTTTGAATGTTATGTAAGACGTAAAAGGATGGCTTCAAAGATACCGAAATACACTATACGTCAAAAGATTCGTTCTTTATCTCTGAAATACGTTGAGTAATCTTTCGAATCTTTGCTAGCTCATAAAAAGATGCTGACATTTGAGTTTTTCGTCGCGGTGAGAGCGCGCTGGGGTCGCCGGAGAGATTCCACTAGAGCAGCTTTTTCGGTCATCGCGAGGCTTTCGTCGCGCTTTGGCCAATTTTCTATCGCAGCGAGAGCGCCGTCAAGTGGAAAGGGGGCCTTACTGCTGCAGGCCAATGGATGCATGTTGAATACTGGTTGGATCTTTGGCTTTGCCACCGATAGATCTGCTTGGAGATTAGTCACTGTTTGCTCCTCGGATCGCTTGGTTACCATAAGTTACTACGGAGGTACCCTGGAGTCAATCCAGTTATGTTACCTTAAAATGGTCCGCTTCCAATGACTGAATTCCAGGCTAGCGTTCACTTATTTGAATCCAACGTATCTTAAACCAAGGATAAGAGCGCCTTGCTTAAACAAGCCTATGTACTTGATTAGAACAAACAGGCATTTCAAACAGGAATGTGCTTTTAAGAATGTAGAGATCGACTGAAGTCAAAAGCACAAAGTCCCATGCGTCACGTACAAAGGTTACTACGTAGCTAAGGCTAAGGTCACATTTGCACAAAGGGGCCCGGCCGGGCAGCTCTCGGGAACGATAATTATAATTTGAAAAAACAACAACAACACAAAACGACCGAAAATAATTCAACAGCATGCATTGTGCATATTAAATTTTTCGTTTCCGCAAATATCCCGGCCGGGCAACGGGTAGGAAATGTGACGAAGGCTTAAGCTCAATCAAAAAGAGATTGAATGAAGAATAACGATATTGTGATTTGAATCTCACCAGAGTAAACGGTTTCCGTGAGAGCTTCGTTGTCACACGTCGTCCTGCCCCATCGAACGTAGACGGCACCTTTTTTGTGTGAAAAAATTCTCCTATAAGGGCTCGGTCACATTCGCCGTACAACAGTCGTACGACCGTCGTACAATCGCATTTTTTTCTATTTGCTTTTGGACAGACGAGGACAATGTAGCACTGAAGTCAAGTTAGAAACTAAAGCCCCGGTCACAAAGCGCGTACGATTCCTTGCGATTCCTTCCGATGCGCAGGATAAGCGCAGTGCGTCGTAAGTCGGGGGAGAATCGGAAGCAATGGTTTAAGTATATAAAGCCGTGGTCACAAAGCGCGTAGTGCATCGTACGATGAGGTCATAAGAGCGTGCCTGCGTCAATCGCAGTGAATCATAGTAAATCGGGGAGCGTCGTATGGCGAAACATAGAGCTGAAATGGATTTTGAACATGTTCAAAATTTCGCTATCGTCGTAAGATTTTATTTGCCCCCATAGCAGACTTCATTACGGCAATTTTTGTCTACTGATGAGGTTATAGATTTATGATTTTTTAGCATGATGTGATGGTTTCAGTTTTCCCTGATATTGTAGATATTGACGAAAAGGGGAAATATATCAGTCGCAACTGCCACAGTCGCAACCAGAGAACAGCGCGCCCCGCACAGGTGATGCAGACAATTGTTTGATCGCTTCATACACGTGAGTTTATAATTAGATCAAATCTCAGCTCTCGTCGGTCTTGGGTCAGTTTACCATAATCGTAATAACCATGGGGACAACTCGAACATAAAGGCAGGCTCTATGAGTCGGAAATACATATGATATAATGCTTATCATATGATTTTTGTATGATGGCATCTTTTTGTTGATAGCATATCATGATACGATCTTCGAAAGAGCCTGACACGTAGCAGGCCGAGATAACCATACCAGTACTCACGCTTGATTTGAACTTTTGCTTGTAATACTCTTGTTGTCATGGTCTTTTTTCATTTATTTTTACAGTTAAAGATATTATAGGAAGGTATTTAACAGCTATGTCCACATTTTGTTGGTTAAAGAAGCACAAAAGCGGTCAGACGGCTATACAGAAGAGACACAAGTAAAAAATCTTGCGACGCTGGAAAAATTTTGAACACCATCCGATGCGTTGCGATGGCTTGCGATGCTTACGATTTTCTTGCGATGTACTGTGCTCATCGTACGATATGCGGAATAGTCCATCGTAAGAAATCGTACGCGCTTTGTGACCGGGGCTTTATATTCACAGTTCCACATACACAGTACAGACTGAAGGTAAAGGTAGCCTTCTCTTTTGCCTCCCCCACCGATGCCAGGTACCCATTTTACACCTGGGTGAAGTGAGGAAGGTCGTGTAAAGTGCATTTCCCAAGGGCATAACGCCGGGGGCACGGCGGGTATACAAATCTGGACGTCAGGATTCCAAGCCGTGCATATGTAAGTACTCAGTTCAGCTGTCTCACTACTCTCCGATCCTTGTCAGAGGTGATTTTGTCACAGCTTGGAATTTCTACGACATCAAAACCGTACAGCGCGATCTACGACGCATTGTTCCATCTATATGCAAATAGCAAATATGCGGGTGATGATTAGAATACCCAAAAACTCCTGGTTAAAGCGTTCTGCCATTCTGGCGAAGGGAATAGATTGGCAAGCTTGTCTAAAAGCGAAGTCGTTGTGAATATTATGATAATGTATGTTGAGCCTATGCAAAACGTACCGTTTCCCTTCATCATTGCGTCGATCTGCGTTTTCTGGTCCTCTAGTTGAGCTTTTTGTTCGTCAAGCTGCGCCTAAAACAAACGATTCAAAACTCACCCAACGTTCAATCAGTAAGATGTATAAATCGAAATATGAAGACTAAAAGTTTCACTGTACTACCACAACAATCTCAAATATGATTTCTCGGTTTTATCAAGACCTATCTATAAAGCAACTATCAAGACCATTCACATAGGACTCTTCCCCAGGTTACCACACAATAACGACAATGACAATGACAATGAAGTTTATTGCATATTCATGCCCCATTGGGGCTAAATGCAGTCAGTTTGGTATAAAAGGTAGTAAACGCAAAGTTATATAATTTCTTATACTATAGTTTACATGCATCTTCTCTCTTCCTAAAACATTTAAATTTGTAGATGAACTTACAGATATTTTCCAGTATATCGTAATAATAATAACAGAAGAAAGGACACACACTCACGAACGCTTCCAAAACATGACCCCCATTTTTCATGTAGCTAAATGCCTCCTGGGGCGCTACGGCACATTTGTATTGGTATATCAGGCCCCATCTTTATCTACTCATTCGGCATATGCCCTTACAGTGGGAAATTTCTTAACAGTTCAGTCTGTACTCTGACTCAAAATGTTAGCTGTGGACATTTCGTCCCAAGACGTTCTTATTTTGCGCCAATCGAAATCAAAAGCCTTCTTCAGCCGACAGACTTGAAATTCCACCGAAAAATAACCAAGAAGGTCTAAGGCCAAGATACAACAGTCTAGTTCCGTTAGATATAAAATCTTTCGTCTCTAAAGAGCCAATGATGATGCTAAAGATACCTACCTGAAACTCTTGAAGAAGTGTGACAACGTGAACATCTCCGGACTCTAAATGTTCCGGCTGAAACTGGCCAAGGGTTCCACAGAAAAGCAGTAGGAGGCAGAACATAGACAGTTTCATGGTGACGGTCCTGGTACTGCGGATTGTGCGTTGCAGATCGTAAAGCTTGTCCAAACTAAAATACCGAATGCATGCGCTCTGTTGAATGTATAGAAACCTTAGTAGTTTAGCATATTTGCCAACACATTTTCTCAAGATGTTTTTTGTCTTCTTATGAAGTTTAGAATGGTGGTTAATTTCATGGTTTGTTCAAACTTCAGAACGTTAAGTGTGCTTAAGCCGAAAAAAACGAAGATTGGCACGTTTTGAATAACAAGCCATTATATACCCCCATTTTGTTGGCTAATGTGTTTAACCTAACCCGTTAGTTGGAACTTTATTCTTTGCTTTCAGGCAGGATATGTCAATAGCAACGTAACCAACATAGTTTGATCAATCCTGCAAGAACCTGTTTTTCAGATTCCTTTCTTTGACCGGCATAAGGGGGCTTTAAGCTAAAGGCACAGCCCGTCGTACGTGCAATTTGTCCGTACGTTTTTTGGGAGGCCACGTATTTTTGAAAACGTTCAGGTTGTACAGGGCAGGCGAGTCGCCCGTACTGGCACGCAGGGGGGGGGGGGGCGAATCCGTAGCCCCAAGGCACACAAAGATTTGCCTGCACGTAAATTCTACGGCGTGTCTGCTTGCTCCAAAATCCGTCGGATTCCCTACGAGTTCGTACGGAGGCGGTACTTAACACTTACGGATCCCAAAAGATTGCCCACGTTTTGGCACGTAGACAGCACGTAAATTTGCACGTACGGCAGTTGTGCCCTTAGATTTACAGTTGCTATGTACGATTTACAGTATGATAGAAAAAATTTTGTTGGAAACGGTCGAAAATTGATACGCACGTCGAAAATTGATACGCACGCGGATGTCATCTATATAATAAAATCATAATGGCCTTATATTACCACCTGAACAGTGAACTCTGAACCAGTGGGCTATGTCATTTACCAAAAGGGGAGTGTCTGGGGTTCGGATATTGTGGCCGCGAAAGAACCTTTGGATGGATTGTGATCATAGAGTATGTGGATACGTTTTGAGAGGACAAAGGTCAATTTTGGCCCCCTGGCACATTATTCTTGAACTGCAAAGGCATTTCAGAAAATAACTGAACAAAGAAACTACAGATATAAACCTAATCTCCAAGCAGATCCTACAATGGCATAAGATAGTACCAAACTGGCCAGGAGATAGTCAGCCAAGAGGTGACCATTTGCCATGTAGATACATGATACAATACAGATACAATACAATCAGGCTGGCGACAAGTGCTGGTCAGTGGTGTAAGTCGCTCGTAAAATCATTAGCACATGGCATCAGGGAGGGGCAGCAACACCATTGTTGAATAGAAATGCTCCTCCCTGTTTCAGTGCAGGCAGATCCCCGGTAGCGAAACACACTCCTAAGCCGGCTTCACTCCTCTGCCAGCTTTTGATACTATCTTATGCTACCGTAGGATCTGCTTGGAGATTAATATAAACCCATTATATTCGGCATTCTGGTATCTTAGACAGACATGTATTTAGCCATGAAGTATGCATATTAAGAATGGATATATACGTAATGAGGAAAATCTACTATTACAACGTTTTCCATAATGGGAAGTTTAATAACATGTGACATTTGTAGTTTATGACAGGCGGAACATTTACGAGTGACAATTATGCAAACTAGGGTCTAATTTGCATAGTTCATGCGAGCATCCCATAATTTCTTAGTAAGTGACGTGAATGCCTAACAAGTTCCAAGATAAAACAAGAAGTATACAAAAACTGAATGTTTCATGGAGATATGAGATCTCCGAACTCTTCTGTTTTACGTAGGGCACGCAGAGGGGCAGGTGACACTTGGAAAGCTGTGCTTCTTGTTTCTGCTATTCTGGACCAGAGTAATGTGTGGCACCGCGCGCTGTTACATCAAAGGAGGTTAAGATTTTGCTTCCATATTTGAGACATTTTTACTATTCCCTCGGGCCTGGTCAGTCTTCATTTCGGAAAGTTTTTCTGGCCATTTTGAAATTAAACCATATATAGAGGCCCGGGTCCCATTGAAATCTGTGTGGGTAGTTATATATACGATAACAGTTGTTCTTGAGGATTAGTCTCGTTTCATAAGCATTGTTAGTCGCGCTTCTAATTACAGAACTATCCAAACAGTCATCTTAGTATTCCCACGGGCGGGGCTAGGATTCAAGCTACGTGGTTGGTCAGAAATATCACGTGACAGGCAGAAGGACACAAATAGCTTAGTATTTTTCCATCCTTAGTTTCTCGACCCCTCCAAGACAAGACGTATTTCTAGAAGCGTCCTTTACCTAGGTCACCGCCAGAGACATCTATCCCTACTCGGTATGTACCGGTTGCTTCAAAGTGTTTGCATGTTTTAGATACTGATCAGTTTAATTTTTGGTAACGTTGTAGTTGATATAACGGTGAATGTTGAGAGACAGACACGTGTCTTTGTACTGGTGGAAGAACACAATCGCACCTGTCGGAATCGGGGGAGGGCAATGCAGAAAAAAGACGTTGTAGTTGGGGGGGGGGGGGGTTAATGCTTCCATAATACTGCAGTACGGCATATAAGACGTTTCGAACTGTGTTTAAGTGGACAATTGGGTGCCGTTAGTAGGTAAAATAGACGTTTTGTGAGCTTTGTTGATCGTACTGAGAGCTAGAGGTCCGACATTAATCTGCGGTAAATGTAAAGCCACATGTAAATTGTAAACTTTAAGATGGTACTGACATGTCGAAGTGTTCGTTTCAGATATTTTCTTCGTCTTGATATTTTCCTTTTTTTAAGTAAAACATGAAGAGGCTTGAGGTCACCTTAAAATCAAATATGTGTATCAGGTGTAATGTTTATAGAGATTAACAATGGTTGTAAAATGGTGATGAATTTCCCCCGCCTTTTTATGGCTATTACTGACTTTGTTGGGCGCGGTCATAAGTTTTTTTTCTGACTACCTTTTTTCGAAATAAGTCACATGTATAGGTCAGAGGTCGGAATATCTGCTGGGTGCAACTACGATTGAATGGTCAAATATTTATGACAACTAAACATGACAACTTTGAACCCCGACAAATTTAGCAACAATTTATCATCTTTACAAATTCAACGAAATATTCATTAAAAAGATCGGGTTGAATTGTAACAAGACAAAAACCACATTGCGCCGGTGTTCAGTAACCGAAGTGTTTTACTTTTCGTTTTGGGCGACGAGCCTCAATGTTAAGGAAATATACTTTGCTAATAACCATGTGTATGAATTTGTTTTGTTCGTACGTGCACCCAATTTTCACAATAAGCACTGATAATGTGTTTCTAGGGTCCTACGGCGTGTCTGCGTGCTACAATATCCGCCGGATTCCCTACGAGTTCGTACGGAGGCGGTACTTTAACAATACCACTTACGGATTCCGAAAGATTGCCCACGTTTTGGCACGTAGACAGCACGGCGGGTTGTGCCTTAATAGCTTTAGACTAACCGGTACAACGCGTAGACAGCTGCAGCTTACAAATTGCAATATGCAAGTTAAAATGGAAATATTTTCGATACTCAAGTCTGCCAGGCTTATTCCCTCATTCAACTTTCTACTCTCCATGCAGAGGTTGGTGGGGAAGATTGTGACCTTTTTCTCATGCCCCCCTTTTCTGCCCGTACTCCCCTTATAGATAGACTTTTGGGAAAATGGTCACAATTTTCCCACCAACCCCTGCGTGGACAATATACATTTCCCGAACTTATAGGTTAGGCCACAGCAAGTACATATGGATGACATCCTCTGCAGACGGCAAAAAAAGTGAGATAGGGCGAAAAAAAAAAACAAGATGGGTGAAAAAAAAAGATGGCTAAATTTTCCAAATATACGCACTAAATGTAAACAAAAAAGAATCGAAGCGACGAAACATGGTATCACAGCCTACAAGCCAGGCATTCATTTCTGTATTCACGACGTGTACTAGACTAAGTGTAGCAAAGGTGACACTAGTGTGGTAGACTGGTATCACTTACCAACATGGCAACAACACGCATGGCTTCCATGTTGGGACCACTTTAATAACTATCTAATTAGATATATTTTGAGTTTCACTTCTATAACTACAATCATGGCTACCTGGCTAGTGTCACTTCAACAAGTGCAACCATTAGCCTACAACACAACATATTTGCCCATTTTGGTACTTTCTCGTCATGTTGACCATCTATATCTCCGAAGGAAAAAAAAAATCTTGTTTTTTTTTCTGAAATCAGGCAAAAATTAATGCGCGCGCTGATGTCATCCATAAAATTTACTTGCTGTGGCCTGACTACGGTAAAGAGGGTTCACTCCTGACTCCTGAGGAAATATACACCTTTCTCATGCGGCGGCCATGATAGATCGAAGACGAGGTCAATGAGGCAAACAGACAAAACTAATTTGTAAAATCAGTTCCAATTTAGTTTTCCCCCAAACTACACAAATTCTCACAATATAAGATCAAACTACTAATGTTATAACTAGTGTTATGGACCGAAAGACGTAGCCAATTTAGACAAAAGACAATTCAGAGTAGCGTAGACGGATTCCATAGCTTTAGGAGATGCAAAATAAAAACATAATAATGCAAATATTTGACGGACATGCAGCAGTTCTCTTGTTGGTCGATTTTCTAATTACCAGACTATCTTTGGTTGAACTGCTAATTATGATGGACAGTCTTTTGTTTGCCTCGTTGAATTCGTTTTAGATCTATCATGGCCGCCGCGTGAGAAAGGTGTATTATAGTGGGTGAACAATAATATTCCTTTCTTGTATTCCTTTATTCCGATACCCTTTAGCCCTATTTAGGGCTAGTCTACCAGGGTTCATATGAAACAATGAAACATACATAAACAAACGCAAATATATACTCAAACATACATGTATATATACAAACAGATAACAATAGATACACAATCATTAAAAAAACTATTGGCTTGAGAAGACTTGATACATTGCCTTTTTAAAGGGTGAGATGTTGGGCAGGGATTTGATGTATGGTGGTAGGTCATTCCAAAGACTGATGGCACGGTAGAGAAAAGTTCGCTTTTTTGAGTTTGTTTTTGGCTTAGGAAGTTTAAAACTGAAGGAGTTGGATAATCTAGTTGAATATGTGTGGGTAGAATGGACAGGAATAATGGAACTATAAATGTTATGGGGCTCCTTACTGACAAGTATTCTGAAAAACATAGTCAATGTGCTGATGGCGAATCTTTCTCTTACCATGGGCCAACCCAAGTTTGAATGCATTTGCTGAACAGGTGTTTCTAGTGGACATTTAAGCACCAATCTACAGGCTCTGTTCTGTACAACCTGGAGCTTTCGAGCATTTGATTCAGACATGTTTGCTAGAACTGGGAGACAGTACTGTGCTACTGATAATACAAGTGCGCATAAAACCGTTTTGCTGTTCGCAGCTGTATCTCCCGATCCATTTGATGCATTCGTATGTAGTTTGGCATATATATATATATATGCGTATGTCGTCTTGCCGTATGTGCGAGATGATGCACGTTATTTACCTTACACCGTAGCCGTATATATTGATAAATACTGTAATATTTCAGAAACCACCCGAATTGTGTCACGGTGCCTGACTTTTGTGGGCATTTAGAGATCGCCAAATTCGTTGTTGGATCAATATTCTCGCAATGTGTCAGGTGTATGTATACCGCACTGATGTATTTATCATCTTCTGCTTCTAGTATTTATCTACCTAATGTCGAGCTACACTGTGATGAAAGGCCCCCTGGCGGAAAAGTTTGAAGGTGCAGGTCACCACGACCATGGAGATGCCACGTCCCAGGTAAGGCTGAGGTCACTTCGATTTTATTATCAAAGCATGGACTCCAACAGAGCATCAATACTCTGGAAATATATTGTAATAATTGGAAACTAACTGTTTATGTGTCTAAAACGAAAATTATCATTTTATCTAAAGGTGCTACAAAGAAAATGTCAAAAGAATTCTATATTTATAATAATGTAATAGAACTATTAGAAGTCACAGACAGTTACACCTACCTTGGTATACCTCTTACGTCCTCAGGTAACTTTAAAACGGCTAGAAATTTTCTAAAACCAAAGCTATGAGAGCTATATTCAAATTAAGAGTCATTGTACGAGAAAACCAGGCAAAACCAGGCAGAGGCCGGAAGATGGGGGTCGGCCAAATCGACTCAAACTTTTTATGTACATGTGTGATAGGTATGTGGAACTATGAACAGCCCTATAGTTAACACCCTCCAGCTATTTTTCATTATAGCGTTCTGGGACCCCCCCCCCCCTCAGAGACCCTCTAAAATCCATCTATCTATATGTATGATTCTACATTCTTTACTGGGAGGTTTGACTTCTTTTTTGGAGGCAGTGGCTGATGAAAAGTCACACGTCTTTAATGAATAGTGGGTTGCTCTGTGATTTTAACAGGAATGCAGTTTTTTGGAGGTCATATACGGTGTATGTTTGATCATTTTATAGCTGCTTTGTACAATTTATAGTGTGGTCAAAAACTTTTTAACGTTTTTTTAAGGGATAAAAATTAAAAGATTACCAAAGCAGAATGGCCTAAACTGTGAACAAGTCTCTAAAGACATACGAACTACCGAAAATAGTTTCATCAGGTTGGTAGAATATAGGATATAGGAGAATTCTTTATATTACGAGGGGGGATACAAGCTTAGCCAGGTTTGGGATTGTTTTCTCACCGCAAAAGCGCCACCTACATCGGCTACATATAGCGGTGAGAAGCAGAACTCCAGTTAGAAGCTCTGACGAAGGTGTCTGAGAGACATAGAAACGTAAGCAATGTAAGTACCTGCTAGCTGGTTGTGTAATAAGAATTCTCGTATATCCAACATGCGAACTTGTCCAGGTGAGCATAATCATGTTGACTAAACATGTATTAATATTAATATTCCTCCTCAGATGTTGCTGGAGGAATGGAACACCACGTGGCCTGTGAGAATAGTCTGGAATGGACATCTTGATGAAGAGACGTACATCGTCGGGAGTTGGGATTCTTGGAAGAGCTGGAATAAAGTCACCAAAATGTAAGATCATGTCACAGTTATCATCATCAGGATATATATGCTTATGTCTCAATTACACCTGTGCCCGTCAGGGATGTAGCCCCGACCGGGCTCCGTAGCCACAAATTTGTCCAGGTGGACTGCCGGATACCGGGGGTAACCCTCGGTGTTTCCTGCGGGTAGTCATGGCGCCTATTTGTTACCGGGTCCCGGTTTCATTTTAAATCAGATCTGACTTAATATATAAGTTCAACCCGGTGCCCTAGAGCTACAATATGTCCACAAGGCCACGTAGGGGTCACGCACGAAAGTGCAAAAAAAAATAAAAAAGCCCGTGAACTACCCGGCAGGGCCCCTTTTTTCATTAACTCACAGGGCATACCGATCCCTTCGAATGTCGGACACTTCGGCACATGTACACTTCGTTCCCCTGGCAATCAGGACATTTCGGCCCCAAGCCGAGTACACTTCGGCCCCAAGCCAAGGACACTTCGGCCCTGGGTCCAGTCCACAAAATACAAAGTACAACCTGCTAGTTGAAATTGTCTGACAAAGAAACGCGGCCTCTACTGAGAATAATCTTGATTTTACAGGAGAGCGTGTTGCTTGTTTCAGATGTAACTGGTAGGTAAGTGTGCTTGCTATGTTTCAAGACTTATTTATTTGTTTCAAGACTTAATGCTCAATATATTCTACCGTTGCCTTTCATATATCTTTTCGATTAATTTGTACACTGCATAGCATGCCCACGCACATAAGAACTAGCGGGGCCGAAGTGTCCTCTGAGCCAGGGCCGAAGTGTCCTCGGCCTGGGGCCGAAGTGTCCTGGACTTGGGGCCGAAATGTCCGGGCCGAAGTGTCCATGTGCCGAACTGTCCTGATACCATCCCTCTGTTCTTAGCCTGTAGTCCACCAGGACTTGTAATTTGGTGAAAGTGTCTTCTTTGTAACAAATGGAAGAGTCTGTAATTTTCACACGATTAGAAAAGAGATGTATGGTGCAAACATGTCAAAATGTACCCAAATCTAGTCTCTACCAGACTCCGGATCGCTGGAAAAATCGTAGAAATGGAACAAATAGAGGAGTAAGCCGGCCAGGGGAATATAACCGGCCAGGGAACAGCACGCGATCCACGGATCGCGAGCTGGGCCCTGGCCGGTTATATTCCTCTCTATTTGTTCCATTTCTACGATTTTCCAGCGATCCGGAGTCTGGTAGAGACTACCCAAATCCAGCTTGTGTATTTCTAGTTTTTGCAGTGACCGTGACGAGGAGTCATACAAGGTTGAATTGGAACTCCCGGCTGGACTTTATGAATATAGATACAGGACCGCGAGTGGAAGTTGGTTCCACAACCAGGACATGGTAAATACATGGTCATTATTGATTCTAACTTGTAGTCTATTTTTTTTTTTCTATTTTGCTTTTTGGACAGACGAGGACAATGTGGCACTGCACTCGAGTTTGAAACTTATATCAACAGTGCCACATACACGGTACAGAAAGAAGGTAAAGGTAGTCTTTTACCTCCCCGACCGAAGTCAGGTACCCATTTTTACACCTGGGTGAAGTGAGGAAGTGCCTTTCCCAAGGACACAACGTCGGCGGCACGGTGGGGATCGAACTAAGGACCTTTAGATTCCGAGCCGAACGCTCTACCAGCTACACCACGCCCGATATGTAGTCTATTCAAAAGTCAGTTTAAACACTGCTGTGATAACTCAATTATTGTAAATATTGAGAACTTGCATTTGATCAACATGACGGAATCTACCATGGATTATTGAAAGAAATAAAAGGCAACATGATTATGCTTTGTATTTTTAAGATTAAAAACGTTCAGCTTTCCTGAAGGACATCCTAAAACTGTATCTGTTACTAGATATTTAGGATATTTTCACAAGTTACAATATTTGATTTCAAAGGGTTAACGCCAGTTCACCTTTATTCCGTTGTACCTAAAATGCAGGATATTTAGGGGTATCACGTAGATGGACGGTGGTTTCAAATTGCTTTTTTGTTCAACATATTGTAGTTTGAGACCACCGTCAGTCGACTTGATATCCCGAAATACCCTGGTATTGAATACAACGGATATAGGTTACCCTGCGAATAAAGGTGAACTAGCGTTAAGTGCATTAACTTGGGACGTAATTGGGAAAAGTTGAAAAATAATTGTCCTGCTTGTGTTTTTTGACAATTCTCAACTCTTCTGAGTACTTTGTAAGCCGTGCACAGAGCATGGAAATCTAAGGCTAACCTTATAACCTGGATAATGTTGTAGACAGTTTACATTTAACTGCATAATGCAAGTTAAAATGGAAATATTAAATGTTGAATATCCCTATACCACGCAAGACTGAGGCTTATTTCCTCCTCTAGCTTGCAGAGGTTGATGGGAAAGTTTGTGACCTTTTTCTCATGCCCCCCTCCCATTTTCTGCCCTACATAACGTTATAAGATTAAGATATTAAAGATGTCACAGTGTTCCCCAGCAACCTCTGTGTGGAGAGTCTACATTTCTCCACACGTTTATTTGATTATATGGATGGCATCCTCTGGGAACCTCAAAACCGTGTGCAAGGGTGTGAACTAAAAACGTTTGGCAAAAAAACAACAACATTAGGCTATCGTTGAAGAGGTTCATCAGTCACGTATGTTTACAGTTACTATCAATTTTCTTTTAATAGTGACTATTTATTAAAGGTAGAGAACGTACATCCAAATTTTCGATGTCTATCAGTACATCTTGGACGCGGAGAATGGTCTAGTCTCAATCTCGTGAGGGGGGAGGGGGCAGGTGATCTACGCAAGCCTGGTCTAGTCTCGTATTCTTTCACGAGATCGAGACTAGACCATTCTCCGTGTCCAAGATGTACTGACAGACATCGAAAATTTGGAGGTACGTTCTTTACCTTTAATAAATAGTCACCGTTAGAAGAAAATTGATAGTAACTGAAAACATTAGGCATGTGAAACCAATACACATGATTGTGTGCTCAGGGTTTTAAATAACTTGTCTTTATCTTACTTCAGCCCACAACAATGAATCGCTTCGGAACGTTCAACAACATCTTGGATGTGCCAGCTGCGGCCACTCCGACCAACGAGGAGATGTCTGTTCCCACTGGCGACAGCTTTTGGAGTAGAATGTTATCAATGGTTTATTGAGCAAAAGTTAGCCTGGAACCCAGCCATGTTCTGCTTTAGTCGCTTCTCATATAGATAGGTGTTGGCAGGAAGCAGAGCGACCAAAGCACAACACTGCTGGATTCCAGGCTAGCAAAAGTGGCAACCAAAGCTAAATTGTTTCCTGCAACAAGTTAAAAGCAGAACTAGGGAATCATTTACTAGGAAAACTGTGCTACTAAAAACATGAATATACAGGGCAACATTACAATATTAAAATGTTTTGTCTGTTAACATGCTTATGTTATTGGCCAACATCATGATATTGATTGGTCACAGTTTACAAATTTGATAAATGCTTTAAGTCTTGCCAAACGTCTATGAATGACATAGATAAGTCTCGTTTACCTCTGTATAAGTGCTCATACAAGTAGCCATACAGCACTACAATATTTGTATTTCCCGTCTAACTCAATGATTAACTTAACGCAAATGCCCAAAGCGTAACCCACTTGTACTTGTACTGTACAGCAATCTATATGTCAGAAAGCCGACAGCAATCTATATGTCAGAGAATTAACCGGCATCAATCTAGATGTCAGAGAGTTAGCGAACAGCAATCTAGATGTCAGAGAGTTAGCGAACAGCAATCTAGATATCAGAGAGTTAGCGAACAGCAATCTAGATATCAGAGAGTTAGCGAACAGCAATCTAGATGTCAGAGAGTTAGCGAACAGCAATGTAGATATCAGAGAGTTAGCGAACAGCAATCTAGATGTCAGAGAGTTAGCGAACAGCAATCTAGATATCAGAGAGTTAGCGAACAGCAATCTAGATGTCAGAGAGTTAGCGAACAGCAATCTAGATATCAGAGAGTTAGCGAATAGCAATCTAGATATCAGAGAGTTAGCGAACAGCAATCTAGATGTCAGAGGGTTAGCGAACAGCAATCTAGATGTCAGAGACTTAGCCAACAGTAATGTAGCTGTCAGAGAGTAAGTCGACAGCAATCTAGCTGTCGGAGTGTTAGCGGGCAGCATTCTAGCTGTCGGAGAGTTAGGCAACAGCAATCTAGCCATCAGAGTGTTCGACGACAGCATTCTAGCTGTCGGAGAGTTAGGCAGCAGCAACCTAGCTGTCGTAGTGCCAGGCGACAGCAATCTTGATCGATGTCAGAGCTTCAGCGAAAGCAATTTAGTTTTTAGCCACCAGAGAGATGCCAGAGAGTCAATCTACAGAGAGTTAGCGACAGTAATCCAACCGTTAGAACTCGTCCAAATCAGAATATACTTTAATACATTTTATTTATTTATTTATTGAATTTTTCAGACAACTTGGTGTGCCATTCCAAGATGCTGAATTGGTTTTCAACGGGTCCAAAAAGGGAACAAAATCAATATCACAAAGAAGATGAACAAATAAGTAACAACCGATAAATTTGGTAACACATGCACAGGATGTTGTAGCATGATAGAGTAGTCTAAACAACAGAAAGTATGTAAACAAAATATGTGTTACATGAAAAACAAATACAAAAGCCAAAGAAAACAGACCAAAATCGTAATCCTTACTCATGTCAATTACCGGTCCATCTTCGAGAAAATTATCATATTTCACTCCATACCGTAGTTAACGTTGTGGTCGGTATTTTGTGTAAATGTAACATGCAAAACGGTGTGTGTGTGTGTGTGTGTGTGTGTGTGTCTGTCTGTCTGTGTGCGTGTGTGTGTGTGAGAGAGAGAGAGAGAGAGAGAGAGAGAGTCACTGAGTGTGTCAATGAGTGTCAGAGAGTGAGTGAGAGTGAGTGAGTGTGTCAATGACTGTGTGAGTGATCGAGTGAGTGAGTGTGAGTATGAGTGTGAGTGAGTGTGAGTGAGTGTGAGTGAGTGAGTGAGTGAGTGAGTGAGTGAGTGTGAGTGAGTGGGTGGAGTGAGTGAGTGAGGTACTGTGACACATCAATCAGTTACAAAAAGACTTCATTTTGGAAACCAAGAATTCTTTTTAATACAAATCCATTTTGCTTCCTTGTCTTCAAATAAATCTCCTAACAACGTCAAAAATAATAACTGTTGAAATACACTTGAAATATAGAATAATATATATAAATGTCAGCGATTACATCGCTTCAGTATAGGTACAGTATAACAAAACATTAAAAAATGTAATACTGAAGGTATTCTTTTTTTTTGAACGTATTCTGCATACTAATTTTCTAGGTGATTATTATCATCATCTAAGCTGCCGTTTTGTTATTCAATATGAATATATTAAATAGTTGTTACTATCTGAAAAAAATACACCTGGTTCGCTGAAAAATGCCTCATTATGAGCAATATTTAGCCGTCACTGATTTTAGTAGGAGTTATGGAATAGTTCATGTAAGTGTCATATGTTGGAGGGGGGTCTTCAAAATCGTCATCGGCGTATTGTTCGTTTTGCTGCCGCCGGTCTTGCCTCTGTCTTTCCGCCGAGTCTTGCGCCACTAACCGGGACATTCTAACACCCCGCAGTAAGGCTTGTACGGACAGCGGTGTTATGACTTGCTGTGAGCTCTGCAGCTGTATGGGTGTATAGACAAAGTCCTGGGACACTGTAGGTCCACCGGGGGAAGAGGAAGGGAAATCTACGGGGTGTGTCGGCGAGGCTCCCGTCTCGTCCACTATCTCTACCGGTTCCGTCACGACGTCGTAGTAACTCGGAGGAGGGGCATTCAGTGCTTCTTCGTGAGCGCGTTCTTGAGCTGAAATATAGCATAGAATAGGGATGATACCTTTAAAGTACAGAGAGGCACACTGCTGAATGGTATAAATGTAACGTAACTGATACTTTGCAGGCATCCTATCATAGTATCATATGATCCTGACTTTATTTAGAGGCCACTAAAGAAAGACGTCCCCGCACCCTTCTCCGTTTGTATAGCCCTTGGGCCGCACAGCTTTAACTTTGTGAAATCGAATCCATGCCATATGATTGTAGTTGAATATTACAGTTGTACATGTACACAGCAACAAACCGCAAGTGTACTGTAATCATGATCTTCTACACTTATGTCAAAGAATTACCCTCCAAATGTATAGTGCTGTACAGCGACAAAAAGAATAACTAAATTACGCCAGGATATATAAAGGATATATGTCCTATTTGAAAGTCATTTCGCATTTTTCCGTGACGAAGTTGTCTTAGTTTATACTTCACCCCAATCCTTTAATGTGACGAGTGCATTAATTTGAAAGGTGACCGTTCGATCGGTCACTGACCTCGTAT
The DNA here is from genome assembly GCF_000003815.2 of Branchiostoma floridae. NCBI lineage: Eukaryota > Metazoa > Chordata > Leptocardii > Amphioxiformes > Branchiostomatidae > Branchiostoma > Branchiostoma floridae. The sequence continues at coordinate 23,042 of NW_023365788.1, forward strand.
ATTTTAAGGTCGTTTCGCAAATGTTTATTTTTTTCGTGACAAAATTGTCATATTTGCATTTATGCTTGCCCCCCTCCATCCTTTAACATAGCTAGCACTGTTAATTTTTCTCCAAAATAAGCCTAAATTCTTACTCTTGTCACCGCAAATAAACGCATTTCACAGATTTCAAATAGGACAAAGCTAAGTCAAGAAATGAAATTTTGACATTTTGGGGAAAACCTTAATCATCAGTTTAATCATGGCGAGTGCATCGTTTGAAAGGTGACTGTCCGATCGGTCACTGACCTCGTATCCTCCTCCTGTAGCAGACTCCGAAGCATGCGCAGGCCAGGATGATGCAGACCGTGAGGATGCCCATGATGACCAGGGTCCGGTGGACGGTCAGGGGGAGCTCCTGATGACCCGGTGATGACTTACCTGTACGAAAATAGGGCAAATGTCAAAGGTCATTGTCATCTTCACTTTCAGTTTATTTAACACTAGTTCATCTTTATCCATAGGGTAAACTTTATCCGTTCTTCTTAAGCTTAAGAACAATGTATTTAGGGATATCAAGTCGACAGATAATGGTTTCCAACTGCAATATTTAAAAAATAAAAATACCATCCATCGATTTGATATCACTGAATACAATGTTTAGCAACACAACGGATATAGGTTACCCCGCGGATAAAGGTGAACTAACGTTACATTTCGCCTTGTAGGCCTACGTCACATTTCCAAACCGGGGCCCGGCCGGGCTGTTTGTGGAAACGGAAAATAGAAATATATACATAAATTTTAGTATCATTTGCTAAGCATTCCGAGGTACTTTGATTTTGTGATTCGAGTATTATTTGACAGTTTTCTTGTATTTTGTTTGTATTTGTTCATCTAATTTATTATTAATGTCTGAGGGTTTCCACAGTGCTACATTGAAAAACGCCCATTGAAGGCTCATTGGTTAAAGGTAACCTAAGCAATATTACAGCGTCAAAGTGGAAATATTCTGAATAAGACAATTTGCATGATATTGACATCTACTGCACTGTATTCTCACATTTACATCATAATTTGATACTTTGAGCGGTTAAAAACAGCCCAGAGACAAGTTGCACGAGGATATTCCTTATTATTGTACCCCCCCAAAATAAGGACTTGATCTGGAATCCTTGTGCAACTCATTCCCGCGCTGTTTTTAACGGCTCAATTTATGAAATAATGATGTAAATGTGCTAAAATAGTGCATTAGATGTCAATATTACAGACTGCCTTATTCAGAATGTTTACACTCTTAACAATGTGATATTGCTTAGGTTGCCTTTAAATAAACAAACAAACAAACAAAGAAGCAAACAAACATGTTCCTTACCGGAGTCAAATCCAATGTCGTCCTGTGTTGCGGCTGGGAAGAAGGTGAGGAAGGTGATGAGTAAGGTGAGGAGGGGAGCGAGGTGAGCACTCATCAGTTTCATCATCACCAACGTGCAGGTATGGCGCAGTAGTGTAGCGGTTGGCGGGAATTTCTCCATGTCATCCGTATCTGTGGCGACAAATATGGAGTGTTCTTCTATCATTAAAAGTACTGCAGCGACTGTTATTGAGTACTGTAAATGCAGAAACGTTCGCGGTGGTTTAATGCTCGCGGTTTTCGCGGTGGCTGCTTCACCGCGAATTCAAAACCACCGCGAACATTTTTCCATGGCAGTGAGAGACTACAGTGCATGGTGCTACCGCGAACTTAAAACCACCGCGAAAAGTCATTTTTCCCGCTTCCGCGAAATTAAATCCCCGCGAACTTATATAAAATGCATTTACAATTTTCTTATCTTTCTCTGTCAAAGAAAGGATCTTCTGCCATGGTGGCTCTGGTGTCAGAGTAGGACTGGCACCCGACGTAACGTTAAACGTATGTAAAATCAAAGAAAGAAAGAAAAGTAAGACAGTGTACCCAAGAAAATGCTGTGTTGAAGAACACGAGACTATATTCGGCTCCATGCGAGTCAAATTTGTGAATCGGTGACCTATATATCTCCAGGTCCGTGGCCACGTGAACACTCAAGATCCGGGTCGCTTGTTATTTGAAATTTTGATATTTACAGACGTAAGGCGAAGGCGAAGACCTATATGGTCCTGAAAAATTAGGGTCAGTCGGTACAGATTTTCTTCATTTTCTTGTTGAGATTTTGTGGGAATCGTTGTCCAATTGCACTGATAAAAATTAGGAAACAAGATCGAAAGGTGTTTTTTCTTTCGTCCCTTGCCCAGCGCTAGTAGTCGACAAAAAAGGATCGGCAGGAATTGAAGGGAACACGACATTTTTTTCTTAGGCCTATTATAGTATTAACAATAGTAGGTTCATGGTATTGTATAAACAGGGTGGTACCAAAATAGCAAAAAACGGCGCTCAAAGGTTTGTGGTTTAGAAAAATACACATTCAACATGAACTACTGCTTTTAGGTCATTGGAGAAAGCGTAACAAAGACCACATAATGTACAGCTTAGTGAAACTGTTGTGCGTGGCGAGCGACACACGTGAAGATCTTATAAATTTGGAAATCACAAAGCAGACGTCACAATGTCATCTAATTTTCTAACAATTTTTAAAACTCTGTTATGCCTTTTTAAAGTAACGTTAAAGGTCAAAGATATCTAGGAGATGGTAGATAATTCTGGCGCCATTTTTGCACACCTGGTACGCACAGGTACGCAGTGTTGTTGTGCGGCCATTGTATAACCTGGAATGACCTGGAACCGCCCCAGGCACGGCAAAAGTGCTATTAAAGTGTTCTTAAATTTGTACCCATGCGAGTCAACCGTAATGAACACAAGCGCTACTTTCTTGTAGTAGATCAACACTTGGAATGCGACGTTTGACATACGTACGTTACAAAGTGGCTATAGATAAAAGATAGGAAATATATATGGGCATATAAATTTAGTTTTACAAACTAGTAGCTTCGCGCCAAAACGTTAAAAGAAATCCGGGTCTTTGTCATGTGCAATCGAGCACGGTACCGTACCTATCATCAGTGAGACACTAAGGGTCGCAGCTGAAAGAATTGTACTAAATACCTTACTTTAAGTTTGCTCCTTCCGTGCCTAAATACAGGGTAAATATATGTAGGGTCATGTAGGGCCACAATATGTTACAAAATAATATGACAGTCCATATGCCAGTCGTTTGACAATTTTGTGAGCCGATCGTGCCGTGCTGCGGTTGTTTTACTCAGAACGTGACAGAATTTCGTCCGAAATCACTGACCCGTGCAATGTGCTAACAAGGACCGAGAAAAGGCGAAGCAACGGTTACGTATACTATATCGTTTATGGCCTAATTGTATTCTTGAACTGCGAAAGCACCTTGGCGAATCATTGACAGTCAATGCACTACATGGTGTACCCTGTAACTAACATTTTAAAAGGACACTTCCGTCCATGACAATATCATGAGATCTTAAAAGTGAAAATAATCCTACGGACTTTACAATGTATCAAACTCACACTAGTAGTCTAACAACCCGATAGAGAATGTTATTGACGAAAGTAGAATATTCAGCTAACGTAACACAGCATCAAAGACGGTCAGCTACACTGTACTGTCGCGAAACGCCAGTTGGACTTGCCGTCGTTTTATGTAATGTAAATGGAAGTAACCCGATGCTAGTAGGACATGACAGACATGGAAAATGGCTAGTGACTTCCGGGTCAGTTTGATTTTTGTATTTTTTCAATTAGATATTCAAGACAGTTCATATAACAGGTCTACATTGTTTCTTTGTGCGTACCAATAATCATATAAGGAAATATCCTTCCGCTAGCTTTAAGGAGAGAACGCCATACCTTTTTCTTTGCTTGGACGGCTACTCGGCATTTTGTTTGCTTGACGTGGTAGACTAAAGGTGTCGGATTCTACCTGTCGGGCGGGCCACTCTCCCGGTTTGCACGTCATAATGCAGTTTTCTTGGTAACCGCTAGGCGTCGTCTCTGCTGTACTGGTCAACGGATGAACCTTGACCCTGCAGTTCTGATATCTACCGCTAAGTGTCTCTGCTTCACGGTCATCACCAACCGAACGCTAGGTCAGATCGATCTGGATACTGTCGACGCATGAATAAACTTGGCCAGACAACAGCACCTGGACCAGGTACGGAATTACTGTGTTTTTGTCTTCTTTCCAGTTTTATTTTTGCGTGTATCTTACTTATCATTTACCTTATTGGACACCTTGTTGGCGCAAAAGGCGGTGAAAATGTTGGCAATTGGCTTGCTTTGTCAGGTGAACGTCCTGTCGGTTATAAACGTCATATTGCCAAAAGTTGCGATTTTCCTTTGATACGAACGCCCAAATGTCGTTTATAGCTGTTGCAATTTTTTTGCGGTTTTTGTAACACTGTCTATGATGTGTCACGTACGTCCCAAGTAATTGGCCGACTTATGTATGTTACACAAATTATATAACGTTTAATATTATAAGGTTACGTAAGGTTATAGAACTGACGTGTTCTTACTAAGTGCTGAGTCAGACTGAGTTTAGGTTAGTTCGTGATCAGTACGGTCTTTCTGCGTTAAAGTGTAGCAATTTTGCCCCCTTTGGAAGTTTGACGTCTTGTCAGTGCTATACTATTATAATAGCATATCCATGCACAGTATGGGGAGGGGGGCTATGAATTTAGGAGGGCGCATGATTTGTGTGTGTGTGTGTGTG
>NW_023365788.1:27832-116111 GCF_000003815.2 Branchiostoma floridae
GGGGGGGGGGGGTAGTTGCAGGGGGTGTTACACCTTTCTAACCAGAAGAATGCCATCTTCACCTGTCAACCCTATGAAAGCAAATTCTATACATTTCACCTGGTGGACAACATGTCATCTCTTAGTCTTATACATATACATATACATATACATGTAATAATTAACTTTGTACAAGTAAAGTTCAAACCTTAAGGTCTTAAAGTCCACCTTGTGTAATGTTTTATCCTAACTGATCGTAAGGTTAACAGGAAGTGCCCGGCTCAGTGAGTTAACCAAAGAAAAGTTTACGGATGACATAGCTCCTAGGAATCCTTTGCTATGACTCATGCTTATATCTAGATGCTGATACAGTTAACTGTAAGTTAGTGAGTTATATGCACCTGTGTTTTCACACATTTGTCTACTTTGGGCTACAGAAGAACAGTAGAACTTCAACATCTACTTTAGTAGGAATCTTGGGCCGGGATTTCTGGTAAGAATTTAAAATTTCAGTCTATCCTCGATCAGTCATTGAATATTTATTGATCTATCCCAGTCTATACCAGTTTTCTTTTTTGCAAACCCTGTATATATAGCAGGGCTCGAAATACTCCAGGTGCATGTGCACCCAAACATTTTCTTATATGTTTATCTATGTAAAAATATCAAAGTATACTAAGTCTTATAGTCTAGTATACATCATATTCTTGACATCTAAGTGTTAGAAAGACAATAAAGATGTCTGTCATGGTACTTGTTTAAGAATTTAATAGCTTGTAACTAAGTTTTGTTATTAGCAAATTAGGTTTTTACTTCAATTTAAGTGGTGCACCCAAAATTTTGTTGGTGCACCCAATTTTTTAAGCTGGGTGCACCAGTGCACCTAATCCCAAAAATGAATTTCGAGCCCTGTATAGGGATAATTTTGTATGATTCAATGATGTTTCCGTACTTTAATTGAGATCCACAAAATTGTATGTTGGAAAGGATTTCTGGCCTGGCTGTATGAAAACCTACTTTCTTATCATATATTAAAAACTGATGAGAGCAGCAAAGATCCAAAAATTAGTAAAAGTTTTCTTTTACCTTGTCATCTTTACAAGTAACGTTATAAGTTTACACAGTTTAAGGTACTTGCCTTGTAAGGGCAGACATGTTTATCACATTTGTGTAGCTGCCAAAGTCAATAATTCTGTAAGTCAAAACTTGAGTTCAAGTGTTGTTCCACTGTTGAAAATTGGTACTACTAGTGATAAGACAAGTTCAGGTTCAACTACTGAATGGGTCATTAAAGGGGCATTCCACTCCAGTAGGGAGTCTTGTTTTCCAATAGATAATGTGTCAATGAATACATAATCAGCTGAATTTTGTGGCATTCACCTTGGGATGAATTGCGCGATGTGTGTTTTTTAAAACAATATGACACTCACTAAACCCATGCAGACCCTTCCCATGCATTCCCAATACGCATAGACACCTTGTTTATCGTGCATATTTTCGGAATAAATGAGGTTCGCTTAAGCACACCGAGAAGGCAAATTGCTCATAAGATAGCAAAGAATACAAGAACAAGATGAGATTTCTTAGTGAACCTGAAATTAATTTTGTAACCGTACCTAAAAAGTTTTGCAAATTTGTATTCAGCCATAGGATTAATTCAATTAGAGGGTACTTGGGGAGTTTAGTGGAAGAGTGGATGCTTTTGAGGCACGTGGAGCAACTGGGTACTTGATCGTATAATGTGAAGTAGTATGCATTTATTACTTCCTAAAATTAATATCTATCAGAAAATAACACTCCTGTGTGGAGTGGAATGCCCCTTTAAGTAGCAGACAGTCAAGTTAAAGTAGTGCTATGTTAAAGAATAAGATAGAATTTAGATGTTTTAAGCATTTAAATAAATTTACTAGACATGATACATGATGTATGATACAGTGGACATGGTGATATGTTTGACCTAAATTTAAAGTTTCCAATATTTTTGTCTTTTATTGTTTGTCTTTTACTAGTATTAGTGTGAAGTCTAAGCTGGAAGACTACAACCATCAAAATGGACGGCAACCGGGCGTACTACACCCTACCGTTCTTCCGATTCACCAACTTCGTCCGTATTCTGGTGTTCCTTGACGGAGTTGTCTCTGTGGCACTTTGGCTCGCAGGTAATACATACAAGTGCACCAGTAGAACTACATGTAGAAGCAGCAGAATTATTGGTGGACATTTTTGCTAATAAAAAGGCTCAACATATTTCAAGGTAATTCAATTTCTATAACTACAGGTAGATGAAATATGGTGATTTTGTTTTGAGTGACATCCAACTAGATCTCCTCTATTGTTACTAGTACACTACAATTCAAGTTAGTGGGACCGCGTAGCACAGCGGGACAGTGTTTGGCCCGTTCATGAGAGGTCGCGGGTTCGAATCCGGCTGCCGTGTTACCGATCTTGTGCCCTTGGGAAAGGCACTTTACACAACTTTCCTCACTTTACTCAGGTGAAAATGAATACCTAGCTTCGGCTAGGGCCGTCCCTCGGATAGGACGTTAAATGGAGGTCCCGTGTCTGGGGAGAGCCATACCCCAGGCACGTTAAAGAACCCACCACACGTGCGATGGTGCGGTGTGAGTGGTCCAAAACCTACAGTACCTTGGCCGCACCTGGGGCAATTACTGTCGTATTGAGGTCACCTGAGTGGTGCCGAATGGCAGCTTGCTTACCCTTGCGATTTAGCCCCGCCTATAGTAAGCTCCTCGCAATTCAGCCCCTGGCTGCAAAGAGTGAGTAGTCGGCCCACCCAATAACCCAATAACAATAATCTTGAGATTGGACTGCCTTTAGATAATTGTTAAATCTAGCAAGGCTCAAAAATGTTTTCTGCTACCTAAACTTTTTTTGTTCATAATAGTCTTTATGAAATCTTAGAAAACATTGATTTGAATCAAATAGTTGTAATGTTTGTTTGCCAATAATAAACAATCTTTTATTCATAATAGTCTTTAGGCCTAGGAAAAAAATGTTGTGTTTCCTGTTTCCCTACCTACCCTAAAAAAACCTGCCGACCCTAGACTTTTTTTTGGGGGTGGACAGTGGAGTCACATAGCTTCCAGTTAGAATTTTTATTTAGCCTCCCTGCTTCCTATTGAAGTAAAACAATGCTTGTTCCATCTAATGAAGGATAAATGTATCTATCATGCACAAAATTAAAGTTTGACATTGAAAGACAAGTGTCATTATACATTTCATTTTACTTTGTTCAACTGTATTGTAAATATGTATCACTAGAATTTTGGCCAGCCTAAAAAAAATACAAGAAAAAAAAAGATAATCCCTACCTACCGACCCTAATTTTTTCAGGACTGAAACAGGAAACACAACATTTTTTTTCCTAGGCCCTATGAAAGCGAGATAACTTTGATCTGAGTCAAATAGTTGTAATGTTTGTTTGCTAATGATAAAGGATCTTTCCATACAATTTTTGGTTAAGCCAGTGTATTGACTGTATTTTCCATTTTGAGATCACAATCACTCAGCAAAACACTCAAAAATTTCCAAACGCTTACCAACGAAAACAAAACTGTAACGCTGTTAACGTCACATAACCCACTCATCATAGAAAAAGTGGGGTACTTCGTCTTCCACTGCCTCCAGAAAAGAAGTCAAACCCAAAATGCGTAGAAGTCAAACCCAAAATGCGTAGATTGTAGCTCTCAGCAGTCCATATCATTGATAGAATAGTCACTCGTTTACACTTGTCATCATTGCTATCTATACCAAATTACTTTATTTTATGTATGTTTACTATATTTTCTGTATGTTTCATGTTGCAATTAGCCCTCGGGCAAGAACTTGCAAATAAACTTCTGTTATATTTAATAATGAATGAATCCACAGTGATAATGATAACATTATAGTATACACCTTTCTCATGCGGCGGCCATGATAGATCTAAAACGAGTTCAATGTGGCAAACAAAAGGCTGTCCATCATAATTAGCAGTTCGACCAATGGTAGCCTGCCAATTAGGAAATCGACCAATAAGTGACACTGTGCGAAAGGGTGTCATTTCCGGACGTTTCTATGTTTGTATACATCCGGATCGGGACCGTTTCTGGATATATCCGGACAATATCCGGACGAAATCTGACATGACTCATCCCCTGCGTTTTCGGAAAATTTCAGGAGTCCGGAACGGGACCATTTAATTCCTGCCTCATATCCGGATTTCCAGTAATGGAACGTTTTCGGACTCTTTGGAGACAAACCACGTTCCGAATATTTCGTATATATCCGGATAATTTCAGAAGTCCGGAACGGGACCAAATAATTACGTCTCATATCCGGATTTCCAGTAATGGAACGTGTTCGGACTCTTTGGATACAAATCACGTTCCGAATATTTCGTATTAATCCGGATAATTTCAGGAGTCAAGAATGGGACCATATAATCATGTCGCATATCCGGATTTCAAGTAATGGAACGTTCTAGGACTCTTTGGAGACAAAACACGTTCCGAATATTTCATATTTTCTGAGCGCGTTCGGGGCTATTACGCCCCGGAAAGGTTGCATAAACTTAAGATATACTGAAACATCATAGGAACAATACAACACATTATTTCAGAATATCCAGTAACTTTACGATCATGCTAAATACCTAATATTTAACGTTTCCTGTCCGTTTTAACCCCGAAAATGCTAACTCGGTAAGGCTACATTTTGTGAAAGCTTTTCAAAGACTTTCCTGTATAAATCAGATGACACAAGTATCACAACAAATACATTATGTGGAGGAACAGATCATGTTAACGTCAAGGGGCAAATCAATATGCATTTGTCTCTTAGTCTTACCAAGGAAGTTTTAGCTCACTACAACCTCATTGGTCTTCACAAAAAGTGAAGCTCGAATGAAGCCAGAGTTAAACAGTTCACTGTCAGATCCAATAATATCAAGCCCAAGTCAATAACATCATAACAAAACTGATCAGTTTAAATGTACAATATCAAATGTACAGTATCCGACACAAGTCTAACGTTATATACCATACAATCAATATTCGTAGGATAAAAATGTCATTACGAAATCAGTACGACAGTCCATTTTCAAGTCCTCTATAAGTCCGTATCGTGTTGACTGTGGAATCATCGTCCGGGGCGCCCTCTTCTGCGTCTTTGTGGTAGTGGACGATCATTGGCGACGGAAGATGCTCTGGCAAGACCCCGCAATATCGACGGCACGTCTCGAGGACAGTCCGCTCCATTGCATAGTCCAGGCACCGTCCGTCTTCAGAGTAGAAACAGTTCTGGCAGGATACAACGGCACCAGGCACAGACTGTCGTAAGTGTTACCAGGAGGTAGGCCTCGGTCGTCGGCATGGCAGGACAGGCGATTGGGAAACAGAGGCTCAGCGGCTGGAATGGAAAAAAACGGCTAGTAACTGCCCCGAACCCATGAACGGTACATGTAAAATTATTCAAACAACACGGCCATAAAAATCACAGCAGGACAAGACGGGGACAAAGGCAGGAATCTGGAGTCGGCTATCATCACAGGGCGCGGGCCACACAGATGGCACAGATAAGGACCCCCAGAGAACGAATGGAATTTTATATGCACACAATCACATTGGTCCTAGCAAGGAGGTTGAAAAAGGGGACCTAGTGAGGAGATTACAGTTTCTCCTTGGTTCTATTACAGATTTAGCCAGCCAAAACAACAGGACAGGAAAGTTTAGAAGAAGCCGTTACGGCACATACAGCACAAAATAATATGAGAATTTAACTAACTATGGAACGGGCAATTTGTAAACAAGCCGGGGATGACACGCGGGGGTTCCAGCTGAAAGAGAAGTGATCTATCATACAACAATCTTTACAAAGAGATCACACTACTAATTATTAAATACACAAAACACTAGGGAAGGGATAACAGACATTGCTGACAGACATATAGTATATACGGAGCTAAGAACGGTAACTGCTATGTATACACAATCTATGTACTAGAGAGCTACACTACTCACTTCTTGGTCCGGTAGCGGCTAGCGGCAGCAGCAACTGAGATTCAAATCTAGTTTCAAACCTAACTGCTGTCACCAGCTGGTCTACTATTGGTCTAGTCAAGTCATGTGACTTCCTAATATAGTCTTGTTACCTAAGGACTCCTCCAGATGGTTCCAAGCAAGTTAGTGTCATCCATCATGCCTGTTTCACGGAAACACATGGCATTGTGCATTATTTTTGTGAATAAATGCATCATGTACTTACCAGTTTCAAAGTTGTACACAGCAGCAAACGCTGTGGCGCGGTACCGGTGTAGGCTGTTATCTGCAACGACTGCCCCAGTAGGCGCACCGTTGACATGCCAACGTACTGGTCTGCTCGGCACTTTGCACAGCTTGCATAACCGCTTTACGAGTAAAGTTGCCTCGGGCCATTCCCACACAGCAACGCTGGTATTCAATATCATGAGTGACTTTTTGTCATGATATTGTCCGGATATGGACCTATCCCAAACTGCACCGCTGGTGTGGAGTGTTTTGACTGAACTTTTTCAAGATATTGTCCGGATATGGACCTATCCCAAACTGCACCGCTGGGGTGGAGTGTTTTGACTGAACTTTGTTCAAGATATTGTCCGGATATGGACCTATCCCAAACTGCACCGCTGGGGTGGAGTGTTTTGACTGAACTTTGTTCAAGATATTGTCCGGATATGCAAAGAAACAATAATACTTGACTCATAATTGTTACCATCGCAAAGATTGCTTTCTGTGTCATTTGATTGTAAATGTCGATGTCAGTAGATTTGCACATGGAAGCTTAAGCTTCAATTACCAGAAAATTAAAGAGTAAACATACATTGACATCGGGCATACTCGTTGTAGAATAAAAACACATATACAGAAGCAAAAACGTTAATGACGTGTATTTGACAAGATAGGAAACCTTTTTAAGGATACCCAACAAAACAATCTCAGATTCATGTATGACAAGAAAAGTAATTTGTTAACCATTAAGTTGTCCGAAAACTGATCTCTGGAATGTGTTTTGGACATCTGTCGTAAATGGAACGGAATATGAATTCGGAAGGAGCGAAAATTTCGGCAAAAAATGCAGTCTTATTTGTTCAGATGCGCAATAAAACAATCACCGATTCACAATTCACGTATAGAATACCTTTATCGGTAACGGTCAGAATATGCTAACTTCGAATCTGTCCTAAAACTAATCCATGGAATATCTGTCGCGGATATGTCTCGTAAATGGAAAGAAAAGAAAATAGTATGAATTCGAAAACATGAAACGTCCCTGACACGTATTCGGAAGAACGGCAAATTCTATCCGTCCCGGCATGTGCTGAAACATTTCATGACTCATGATATTCTGAGATCGACATAATGAATTGAAAATGTCATCTGACAATGGCCCAGAAATAATGCACATCATGCTTCGTGCAAACTCCTAATTTGTCCGGGTATTCCTTATCGAAATATATGGACCTTGGATATGTAAAGAATGTAGAACATATCACGTATTCGGAGGCAAGAAACGTCAATGGCGCGTATCAAGAAAAGCAGGAAAGCCTTATTTGTCCGGATACATAACAAGACAATTCCTGACTCATGATATTCCCAGATATGGGAAATATTGAACATCGTGCCCGGACACAGTCCGAATATTTAGCATGTCCAAAAATATGTCAACTCCGACTTTGTCCGGAAATCACACCCTTTCGCACAGTGTGAATGGCTGCAAATTCGTTAAAAATTTGCATTATTATGTTGTTATTTTGCATCTCTTAAGGGACTATGGGGTCAGTCTACACTACTCTAAATTGCTACATCTTTCGGTGCATAACACTTCTTGTAATATTTATCATTCTATCTTATATCATGAAAATTTTTGTGGTTTTGGGGAAAACTAAATGGGACCTGATTTTAGAAATAGGTTTTGTCTGTTTGCCTCATTGACCTCTTCTTCGATCTATCATGGCTGCCGCGTGAGAAAGGTGTATAGTGGCTGTGAAGGGACTGGTCTCAACTTGCAGTTCATGATTGTTCCCCTAGGTGGCCATACCCAGTACCTGGAGGACAATGTGGTTCATTTCGACTTCTACCGCTCGGTGTTCGAGCTGGCCTGCCTGTCTCTGCTCCGCATGTGCCTCCTGTTCCACTTCTTCACCAGGGTCGAGGAAATCTCCATGAAGCTTCTGGACGAGCCGTACGATCGCGGTCTGATGAAGAAGAGGCGCGCGTACTACGTGTCGGCCATTTTCTTCACACTGCTGTCCACGGCGTACGCTGTCACCAAGGGAGTGTTCGTCCTCCATAAGGAAAGTTATAAAGAGGTGAGATGGTCGTGGATAACCTCATATAGATAGATTAATGTTTGTTTTTCAGAAATGGTTAACTGTCTTAAACCCTTCTTAAGTCCCTAACTTCCAGGGTTCGTGCGCTACGTGCGCGCAAAGTTGCTACTTCGGGGGAATATGCTATCCCGGATATATCATATATCCGGGCACGGCACACAGGACATGTATATGTGTGCCGGATATATCCAGGTTTGGCAGTTAAAGGGTTAAGCAGCTGCAGGGTTGTAGCAGGAGCATCGGTCCTTCCGTCCTTTGATGGAATTTTGAAGCTGGGGACGGAAAAACATTTGCCCATTCTGTTCTCTATGACAGATGAAAATTGATATGTAAAGATATTATGATAATAAAATGAGGCAACAAAAATATATATATATATTTGATATATAAAAAATATTAATAGAATCATATCCCATTCAGTTTTTTCGCCAACTATGTTGTATACTAATTCTAAATCAACTGATAAATATCATAAGTTAAGTGTTATGCACAGAAAAGATGTAGTAATTTAGAGTAGCATATAGAGATGAAAAAAATAAAAACACAATAATGCAAATAATTTCACTGACATGCAACCATTCTCTAATTGGTCAATTTGCTAATTGCCATGTTATCATTGGTTGAACTGCTTAATATTATGATGGACAGTCTTTTGTTTGCCACATTGGCCTCATTTTCGATCTACTTGTCTTCTGTGTGAAAAAGGTGTCAGGGTAGGACAATTCTACTAGCCCTATTGTCCAGGGCAAGTGAAATTGCTAATCGCGCAAGTGCATGACCTACCCCACTTGTCCGATAAGACAAGTAAGATTTTTCCATTGAGTGACATCAAGCATTGGTCAAATAGAGGCAGTAATGAGAATTCCATTGCTAGAAGTGAAAATGCATTTTAAAGTGACATTTGAATTTTGGGCAAGTGAAAAATTGATTCGGGCAAGTAAGTTTTTTATGTGCTTGCCCGATAGTACAAGTGAAACCCGTCCAACCCTGGGTGTGTTGACAACCCCCCTCCCTCTCTCCCCAGATGCACAGCACCTACGTTGCCGTCTGCATAGCGTCGTTCGTGTTCAGCGTACTTGAGCTGCTGCTGGGGCTGGTGTTCCTCCGCATGGCCCGGAGGCTGCAGCTCATGCGCATCATCCACCGCATCAACAGTGACGGGCAGGAGATAGACGAGGAAGGAAACACCATCAAGAAGAAAGTCAACCTCAAGAGACTGTTCACCATGGCTCGAGATGTGAGCATCTTTTAATGATTGAATGTAGGAAATTGTATATATCAGGGCTCTACTACTCTAGCCAGCTCGAAATCTTTTTCCGTCAGCCAATTTCCATTGCTGCAAAAACACTATTCCAGGACTTAGAGAGACTGAACTGAGGCCTTGAAAAACGTTGTTTTAATGAGATTATTGTATGCGAAAGGGTGCAGATACACATTGTCAAAAATCATAACAATAGCAAAACAAACAGTGTGTGGCTTTTACGGCTGTGGACGGCGTCCCCAAGCCACCTGTAGCTTCCACCAAGGATTTTTGTCTGTCAAGGTTAACGGATTGGTTTTAAAGTTTTCTGTCACAAGCAGCAAATTTCTGTCAATTGACGGGAAAACGTATGCTAGCTAGATCCCTCGTACCGGTACAGAAAATTCAGGTCCAGGTCTGGTCAGGTCCAGAGGATGAGGTCCAGGTCCAGACCTAAACCTGGACCTGATTATCTGTGAAAACTTGTGAATGGGTAAAACTAAGAACAATGGTCCATTTCACTACAATAAAATCTGTTTTGTGAAGTATCCAACTCCCACTGGCATTTTGAAATCCTAATACGTGAAAAATGCTAACTGACTCAGTCTGTTATCTTTAGTTAGTGTTTCCTTAATTCCTTATAGATAATAAATTTGTCCAGGAAAACTTACTGAATTACATAGCTATTGTCATAGGTATACTTCAAAGAAAGTAAACGCAGGGCATTTTCATTATCAGTGTTCATCTGTTAGGTATTCAAACACAATCCCAAAATTTTAGTTTTTATAGCATCTGGAAATAACTGCAATAAAATTTTAAAAACATTATAATTTATCACTAAAATATATAACAAACACACTAAATGCATGTGCAACACAAAATAAGAAAGTTGGTTTTTATTACCACTTTCCGCATCTCTTTGTTTTGAGTATCAATGATGTTGTGTTTTTGGCGATGCCTCAGGGGCTAGCCTTATAGTATTCTTTATCTTCATCATTTAGGAATGGTGGATTCTGGGCCTGGGGTGCATAGCCCTGCTCATCTCTAGTGCATCCAACATGATGGCGCCACTGTTCTTCAGTTTTGTGGTGGACGCAGCTCTAACCAGCATAGGTAACTTAAGCAAGAACTTCGCCCTCAATAACTAAGTAAACACTAAAACCATGTGTATTGTTAATTTTCTGGCAGCAAAAGTTGCCCCTCAAAATGCAGGAAATGGCATTTGAAACTTTTTCCGGGGGTTCATGCCCCAGGACCCCCCTAGAAGGGTCATGCGATTTCGGCGCTCGCCTCGGTGATACGCAAAATTTTTACCCCCACAACCAAAAAATGGTGCCCCCGCCTCTGCTGTAGTATATCTCATCTTTCCATCAATTTAGATGTTAACTGTTGAGGCACTTCGGAAGATCTGACAACCAGTTTTCTCCACCCTCCTTGGTTTTCTATTTCTTCTCAATGTTTTAACTGTACTAGTAATACTAATAGTATGATGCCTATCCATTCTCTTACAATTTATCCTCCTATCTTTCCCATTGCCTTATTCTTTTTCCCTGGATTATCAGGTTCCTAAATGACTGCAATTGCATGATGACATTTATGAATATATTCCCCAAAGATTTGACTTTGGTTTAAAAATTGAGTGAAGAAATGAATGAATAAAAGAATGATTGAATGAATGACTAAGCCAACAAATGAATGAATGATACCACAGATATATTTCAAGATTACCAGATAATTTTTGTGTTTTGTCTAAGTATGTGTACTGTAATTCACTTTGTCTTCTTGGTACCAAACTTTCACGGTCTGAGAAAATTTAACTTGTTCTCGGAACTAAATGTTCACGGCGAACAAATTATTTGTTATTGTGACCAAGACGAATTATTTGTTATCAGTAATGATAAGTACTTTTTTTGTTACAGTCATCACCGTGAAAACCGTGAACATAATTTAAAGTAGATAGAAAAAATCAGGAATTACAGTACTTACTTTTTGTCAACCTTCTCACCCACAGACAAAGTGAACCACACAGTGCTGGTCCTGTTGCTCATTTACATCGGAGGCGCGATCGCCGCGTTCTTCCGTTCCTGGCTCTTCACGCTGGCCGGGATGCGTTTCGTGGCCAGACTTCGGGAGGAATTGTTCGCAGCCATCGTTAAGAACGAGATCGCTTTCTTTGACACTACAAGGTACCCGTATCTGTATTGTGTATTATGTATAGCCTCCTTTGGCATAACACACCAGCTTCTGTATCTGTATCAGATTCTGTATATAGCATGGCTCTTTGGTGTAACACACTAGCTTCGCAGGTGTTCTATAAGATGAGTTCCACTGTACGCTAGCCTAACTAAAACCGCACCACTAGTGGCCGGCCCTACACTAGCTGCCGTCCTACCCTCTCGGGGAGGGGGTCATTAACCCCAGCCAACGAGAAATTGTGTAAACACACTCAGGCTATACTGTAGGCTAGTACGATAGATTTTAATTTCAAAGTTTTGACTTTGTTGATACAGGGAATATTTTATGATGTCCTCATCTGTCTTTTTTCTAATAGTAAAAAATACCTGCCGACAATCTTGATGACCAACTAAAGACAGAAACTAAGACCAAGTGTTTGTGAAGTTTGTCATGACATACTTTATTGCAGGACTGGAGAGTTGACCAACCGCCTGGCTTCAGACACTGGTGTGGTGCAGAACTCTGTTACTGTAAGTCTATATTTATGCAATATAGAATAACTTTATAGCAGAAGTACCTAACATAGTTCTATTCAAAAGAAAACAAGGCAAGCAACTGTTCTGAATTTTCTGAAGAATCAGACATTTCAGGAATCATTTGTTTATCTTTCATCAGACTCAGAGACAGAGGTTGATTCTAGGCCGATATTCACAATAGCATCTCTCCAGACTTGTTTTTCCATTGCTACTGTGACGTGTACATGTAGATTAGTCTTCTTTGGTTCCATTCACAAGATACTGTAAATGCAGAAACTTTCGCAGTGGTTTAATGTTTGCGATTTTTGCAGTGGCTGCTTCACCGTGAACTTTAAAAACCACTGCAAACATTTTAAGAGACTACGGTGCATGGTGCTCCCGCGAACTTAAAACCACCGCGAAAAATCCTTTTTCCTTTTCCACAAAATTAAATGCATTTACAGCAGTCTCATCTCAACTATTTCCATGAGGTCACCCTCCCACTGAGACTACTGTTCCATTTACATGGCTGCCCCCCTCCCCACAGGTGAACATCTCCATGTTGTTCCGGTACCTGCTCCAGATTGTCGGTTCCCTGTCAATCATGTTCGTCCTGAGCGCCAAGCTGACGGGCGTGCTGCTCTCCTGTGTCCCCATCGTGTCTATCGGGGCCATGGTCTATGGTAAGAACATGTTGACATATTTGAACTCCCAGTATTCCTGTGTTTTTTTTCGGTGCAAAATAATGCAAACTCGCTACTTGGTCATATGTATAGAGTGCCAAGCTGATGGCCAGTGAAGGGTGTGCCATTGTAATATGTGGTCTACAGTAAGAATACGTCAACTTTTTTTAACAACGGAAGTATTCCTGCTTGGTACCAATGGTAAGGTAACTTTGTTCCTACCAGGAAGTTTGCAGACTATGAACTAGAACTGCCTGTGTGAAAATTTGCCCGTCCCGGACTAGTCCGGACCGGCATGAACCGTCAGTTCGAACCATGCAATAGTCCGAGGGTCGGACTGGTCGGTCGGACGGGACGGACGCTCGACAGTTCGCAGAACGGTTCGGACGGCCATAAAGGGTCCAGATTGGCCGCTTGGACTAGCCCGGACTACGTCCCGGACTGGTCCCGGACGGCATGGTTCGAACGCTTTCGGGCGGCGGCCTGGAGCGGGCCGTTCGAACGGTTCGAGCCGGTACGGCTCCGCCCGGGCCGGACGGCCGAACGGGCGGTTCCCATAGCAACAAAGCGATCCGAACCGTCTGGGGGCGTGCAGAGCACCGCGGGGCGCCGGTTCGGACGTCTGCGGACGTCTGCGGACGTCTGCGAACCACCAATTTACATGGCAACTGTACCTCCCAAACACCCGTGAAATGCGTAAAATCGTGCTGTTGTGAGGTGGAAATCGCTGCCCAAACAGTTCGGACGGTCTGAACCGCCGGAATGCCGTCACAAAATAGAAAGAATTTGAATGCAATTCATCCCTCTGCCGCCAGCGCTCCTATAGACAAAATATTAATGACGGCTTGAAGTTACTAGTACAGAATGACACCAGCCGCAAGACAAGCAATGTAAATCACATGTGCCCTCACTTTGACGTTATGTGCGTGCGGAGTCCCAGGAAACATTTGATTGCCCGCACAAACCATGTACAAAGCGTAAGTAATGGATTTCTGATGTCTTTCCGACTGAAGCGTGGTTACCAAACATGTGGTGGAGACACTATCACTAATATATGATATACATTCAAGTCCATAATCTAAAAGATTCATTTATAAACATCATTGAATGCCCTAATATATTCATGCCAACGCTAGGCACGTTACGCACCCAGCGGCGGCGAGGGTTCAGTGACCCCATCTCAAACGTAAACAAGAAGACGATCCTATGAAGAAGCCAAACATTTTGTTGGTGTGTGTTGAACTTTATTGTATTTTGTTGAAAGAAAGTTGTATCTAAATATTGAATGGCAATATATGTTAATCTAGTGCCACAAAATAGTATTCTACGTGTCTAAAATAAGACTAGTTTTGATATAGGTGCTGGCCCCCATACGTGAATTGAACTCTCCCACACTTGATTGAAGCCTCCCGGTCCTTTGGGACAGCCGCCCGACAAGTGCGCACATGTCTATAACTCGTTGTTTGTTGTTTATTTTACGTTCCATGTGTTAATTTTTGGCACAGTTTGCACATCCATTGACAGGAATACCACTAAGAATGATGTCGTCATTATACCCATTTCCTTTGTGTTTCTTGCCTTTTTTCACGAGCAAGTTATTCAAAGACGGGAAAATACGATCCAGATATCAATTTGCGAGCCAGTGGCTAGGCCACACCCACACAGCGCGAAACTTTAGGTATAGAGGCGTGCCGCTGTCCATCATCGCGTGGCGACCGACAAAATAATTAGCAACCATATCTCCGCTAGCTGGGTGTCATGCTGTCCGTATTATAAAACGTCTGCACAATTATTATTGGAATCTTTCGTCAGTAAATTTACTTTGCGCACTTGTAAGCGACTTTTGACAAGACTGGCCGGTGTTCCCGTAAAGCTTTCCTTCTGTCCTAATCCCAGCAAAACTGGTCTCCGGGGACAGCCGCCTACCAGACCGATTCGTAGGGCAGTAATCAAAATGTCACACTACAACGGGTCTCCAATTTCTGGAAGGGTGGCAAAATCACCAACGTCCGGCCGCACCTTTGAGCTTCGGCCGTAAGTCTAGAATCTACTTAAATTATTCAGCAAAGCAAATAGGATGTAAAATCTGCTTGTCTCTAGTGTATAGTTATTGTGCATGTGATTTCATTAACTTTTGTAAAATCAACGATATTCAGAAGGCTTCAGAAGTACCACGAGTGTTATCATACAATGTTGATTGAATGAGTAGAGATTAAAAGACGTCACCCTAGAGGATTATTGTTAACCTACGCCATAGACGTTTCAACTTTCACATCGCTTGATAGATTTTTATGCCCGTCAAAGGCACATGTGTGAATAGCAGGCGAAATCTTTACTTGCGGCACAAGTAAATAAACGCTTTTTGAAAAGTTGGTAAGGAGGAACAATATTAAACGGGGAGGATTATTGTCGAGGAAATTCCGCTCGTGAAGACATGGATATAACGTCCTTGGGAGGAAGTTACTACATGTAGTATGCCATGGTGAGGAGAAGTAATTCTATGGAACGTTGATATTAATATTTTTCAGTTGTAGTTGTACTCTACTCTCTCTACTCTATATGAAGCATGGATATGGACACCTGACGTGCTAATTCAGATTACGCTTAGTCTACAGTTTAGTCTTTGTTCTGTGCGTTTAGTTGTTACACAACATTGGGCATGTACACAACCAAGATACGCTACTGAAGTACAGAGAAGAAAACAACTTCGCTGGAATTTCACAGGTTTTATCCCCAGGGGCAGGCAGGCGAGTTTCTAAAGCTTGACTCCCTGCTGACAATAATCCCGATAGCCCGTCCGAACGGTTCAAACGGTTCGGGATTTACTGTGGCGTGTCCAGAGATCCGCCTGGCTCCGACATGTCCGACCCGTGAGAACGTTGCCCCCAACCAGGGAGGTTTTATCAAACCCGGGACATTGAGGAAACAACTTCGTTACCTTCGTCATGGATTTAAAATTACCTCCGATCAGTGGTGTATGCGGGAAT
This sequence comes from Branchiostoma floridae, assembly GCF_000003815.2. NCBI lineage: Eukaryota > Metazoa > Chordata > Leptocardii > Amphioxiformes > Branchiostomatidae > Branchiostoma > Branchiostoma floridae. Next base: position 43,780 of record NW_023365788.1, read on the forward strand.
TGTAAGACGATCATAATCACATCATTATCTTCGCCGAGAAGGTTATATTTATGATATAATTTGCAACGGTACGTGGAAACATGACTTCCTCTTTGCTGCAACAAGTGAAAATTACGTCATCATACTACTGTGTTTCCACGAAAATGGGCGCTGAAACAACACTGTGCATAATACAGCCCACAGGAGTCCCAGTAAGTGCGGAAAAAATACATGGATACTTCAGTTAGCCAGGATTTTGACTGTGCTGTTGATAATTTCACATCTAACACACTTGGTAACACAGCTTAACGATGTAAAACAGTTTCTTACCAGTTCAGTCTTGAACAAGAAGGGATGTTTGTATTCCAGTCCGTTCGTATTCCACGGAAGTTTCGGCAGTCGGTTGGAACAGCATCAGAACATAATTCCACACAAATTGTTTGTGTTGCTAGTCCTTTTCCATCTCTCCATGGCAGTTTGATGCATCCTGACCCGAAACGACAACGTACAAACCCCTCACGCGACACCTCTTCCAACTTATCCATGATAGTCTGTACATTTAGCCTTAGTATAAGACTAAAAAGCGGAAAAATAACACAGGACATCAGGAAACGGTTTACTGATGAGTTTTCAATTTGAAATGACCGCGACGCACGCGCAATGCTCATGTTATCCCCAGGGGCAGACAGGGGAGTCTTTCAAGCTTGACACCCTGCTGACAATAATCGTGATAGCCGGTCCGAACGTTCAGAACGGTTCGGGAGACACTGTTGCGTGTCCTGAGATCCGCCTGTCCCTGGCCCGATCCAGGGCAGTTCTCTAAGTCTAACCTTTCATATTACGAAAGATGAAGCGTCCAAATTTCTCAGGGGAACATGACACCGACCCGTAGATTGTGCGTCACCATCCCCAACCCCTATCACTACTGAATGATTTGCGACGCACGGGTAGTGAATTGTCTCTCCTTCTGTAAGTGTAACGTGGATGCAGCCATCCTGCCATCCACGGCGTTTCTTTATCCGGTCGTCGCTTCGACTAACGAGTAATATATTTTCGAATTTATTGTACATTTGTGCTCCTCAAGCTAATTACAGGTCAATATGATAAAGTAGTTCTAACCCTTCTAACAAGAAAATAAGTCATTGATTATTCATGTAAAATGGTGGCGTTAGATGTTCGGCTAACCGTTACCCGTGCCCTGTTTTGGATACTGTACTCCAGCGTGACACAGCACTGCACTTGTTTTAAGTCCCACTTTCTTCATATAATGTCAAGGGGAATATTACTGGTCAAAATCAACAAGTTTTAGATAATTCAGAGGACCAAAACTCGATTGAAGTCTCGCTGCAAAGTTACCGGTAGGCAGGTCGTCCAACAGGTGCTCCAACTGGTACGACTCGCAAAAAAATTCCTCTTTGGCCAAAGCCTGCGCTTTGACTCCAAACGGTGGTGGAAATTTTAGAAAGTGAGAAACATTTAAAATATATTGCACTTCACAAATCATGTTAGGTATTGTCCACAAGGCCGGACGTCATGAAAGGTAATAAAGATACTAAATACGTTTTCAAAATTGTCTCCCGTATCATTGCACATTTGGACAGAATCGCCGCTTGGTACCATGACAATCATTGGAAACGTAGAGCTACTCAATGTCGTCCTATTTGTAAAGCGCCAGGGACAATTATTTAATCCTAGGGTAGAAAGATTAGTTCTACAGAGAACAATGGTGGTCTAGAGATCTGTTAAACTTTTCTCCGCCCGTTTTAACGCCGTGCAAGCATGATCAATCCCGGGGTGTGTGGTGCACCGGTGAAAACTTGTGCCAATGGTGACCTACAATAGTATTGTCTTTTATTCTTCTTATAGTACTTTGCTGCACTGCGTTTGGAAGACAACGGTTCTATAGGCGCGGGCAATGTAGTTAGCAAATCAAACAGTGCAGCAGAGTGGAGAATGTAGCGTTCGTGTGAGTTAGAAACGAAATACGGAGTGCCGAATTGTAATTCGCCATGCCACTGCGTGACTATCCACAAGGTATCTGCTGTTACGTTTTTCTCATTTACCGCTAGAGAAAAATAAAGAGACAAACAGAAACAGGACTAAAACATATTCATTCTTCATAAGAACAGATTTCGTAACAAAAACTTATTCATTATGTTCCTATAGATATTCATATGTATATTAAGTTATAGACCTGACAAAGTCGCTTTACTTTTGTCGTGTCAACAAAGATTTTATATGCTGCATGCACGGCATTGGTGTACGAGATGCGATGGAAAGACTGGTACGTCGAGAGGGTAAACATGTAGGTGTGATCCGCGCACTCAACGCCGCATGGGCGTGATAGACAATCCAAACTCCGCTGCAAGTCAGAGCAAGCCGACTTCATTAGACCGCCCGGCATGCAGGACCATAAACAGGCATTTGTCGCAGTTCTCCCAGACTTATTTTCCCGTCCATAAAACTCGGACAGGGCCCACAACCTAAATTACGTCGCAAAATGTGCCAATGTAACTGCGAGAATTTTGGCATTGTCTGAATCACTTATATTTATCGTAAAATTTCCCCTTTGTCACATTTCTGCGAATGTTTAAAAGTTCTTATTGACGACCAGGGGGGTCGTGGTTGAACAGCGTGTTTTGGCTCGGCATATTCGGATGAATTTCCAAGAAACTTGATAGTGGGGCATAGGATTTCAGTTGCAGTTTCTTACAACCAATCATGTGGCTCATTATGTGCAGTGAAAATCGACGTCTCCGGCTCATTTCGTACAAATCGTAGCGATTGGCTAGCCAGTAAATAGATTGTCTCACACTGTACAAATCAAACGGCTGCCGCCAGCATGGCGCCATGGCAACAGCCAATGTGTGGCGGGAAGACCACCAGAGCGCCGCTCACGTGCGCCTCACAGGCGGGATGTCAATCAACCCGCTGTTTATTTCCGCGGGTGCGGCCTGGAACTGGGATGGCCGTATTTGCCAAAATCATCTCGCGCACGGAACAGTCGGCTTTCCGAGCAACGCTCGCATATGCAGAAAAACTGCACTGAGTAGCGGAGCAGACTCTTCAAAGGGTGACTCAACACAGTGTAAGCTGGAAATTGGAAAATGAACAGCATTTTATAAGTGTATGTAAACTTTACTAGAACTTGTAGAAGACCCATCAGTTCGTTTTGCTACTCTATTGAGTATCGTATTATACTCTACTCTTCACTTCAGATAGCCGTGCGTGGTGACTATATAAATTAATGAACGAATATGTACAAGAAAACACGTCACCCATTCATTAGTCGCGGCCAAAATAGTATAGAAGAAAAGTTGTAGATGTGAAGGTAGAAAAATCTCATTTTAAATTTTATTTTCATAGTATTGTTCAGGCGATAGTGCAACGCTATTACTATTAGTGTTCGCCCGCTCTGGCTGTTGCCCCGCAATAATGGACGTAATGCATGCCTCTAACAATGTCTAATAGTCTTACCTACGGACTTTATTGCTCTTCTGGTCGCTGCGCTTAGTGTACGGAAGGGGGCGCTGTCGCACGGCTTCATACAATTTAGGGACTTAGACAAAATTTGGCCGGGCGGCGGCAATTTTTTCTAAGTGTTTTACGGCGCCCGAAGCGTCCGGCGGTCCTGAACTGCCGAACGTGCTGAACCACTTAATGACGGTTCACCGCCCGGCGCTCGGACCGGCAGCCTCGCGGGCCGGACGGCTTTCACGTAGGCGGACCGTGTGGACTGCCCTTGGACCGGTCCGAACCGTTCGGTGCGAGTTGATTTTCACACAGGTAGAACTAGAACTAGAGTAGGAATCGATTCCAGGGTCGAGCTCAACTCAGACAATTTTTAATGACTTGTATTCGTTATGTTGGATGGTGGCATAAAGCCGGCAGCCCCATATTTGAGAGGGCTCGGGCATACATGTAACCCATAAGCATCAAATCTCTGCATGTATTATAAAAGGGACCCAACTCACTTATTGAGAAGAGTAGGGATTGACCCAACATGCTTAAAAAGCTTAACACACAAGCCATAGAGACTGCATTGCATAAATATCCGAGGTTAAACTCACGTTCATGTTCAAAGCTATTTCTAAACACCTAAATTTACAATTATTATTAAACATTGCCAGGATCCCCCCATGCAGACCCTCTTTATAGGGAGACTGTATTGCATGAATATCCAAGGTTATACTCAAGGTCATGTTCAAAGCCAATTGTAAACACCTAAATTTACAATTATTATTAAACATTGCCAGGATCCCCCCATGCAGACCCTCTTTGAAATTCATCCTATCTAAAACTCCTATAGGAAAGTATGTCCAGGGCATCAGGAAAGCCTTCCAGGACGAGCTGGCAGCAGCCAGCACCGTAGCAGAGGAGTCTATCTCCAGTATCCGGACGGTACGAATGTTTTCTGGGGAAGAGAAGAGCAAGAGGGACTACAACGTCAGCGTGGACAAGAGCTACGGCTACGGCAAGAAACTGGCGCTGGCTGGCGGAGGGTTCAACGGCATTGTGGGAGTGGTGGCGTTTGTAAGAAAAATGTTTGATTTGTTAATCCTGCAATCTTGTATACGATAGATTGTTAAAAACCGTTGTTATTGCAGTCAACCTTAAAAACTTTTTAAAAAGTCTTTACGTAACTCAGCAAGGCAGACAATAATCAGGGCTTTGAAACATTGGTTGTTCTATCATTGTAATGTATGATCACAAACTGAGAGCATTCCTGGGATAGTGCATGTGTCACATAAATTTCCAACTGTCGTGTTACAGTACAAGTCATCTTCGATCCCAATTGGTTCTCGCACAGCCTGATTGAAAATTCTTTAACATAAAAATCGTACGTTGGCCTAAGACTTCATAATTGTAATGATGACTGCTACTTCCTGCAGTCAAGTGGCGCAAGAATGCAGTTGCAGTATCCTCAAGTCTTTATCCTTCTGTTCTCTGATATTTATTTTTGATAAGATTGAAAAAGACTGATATTTGTTTGATGTATGAATGTGTGTTCCACTGATATAGGGAGCCATAGTGCTGGTTCTGTGGTACGGAGCCAAACTGGTCATCATGGAGCAGGAGCATCCCGGCACAGGGATCACTATCGGCACCCTCACAGGTCAGCACTATCACTGTAGATTACTGCAGTTAAGTTTGCAGGCAAAAGTTTCTGCTTTTACAGTACTTTGATGCCCGTAACACAGTCAAAAAGCATTTTTGGACGCCTAATTCAAAAATTGCCGGGAACTTGAGCAGATTGAGCAAATGTCTTTAGAGCTAAATACCTTCGAAGTTGTCAGCCAACCAATATTACTGTAACTGTTGTGTAACTGTGGCATTATGTGATTGTTTTCAGGCCATTGTATTCAATGAGTGTATCACACCCCTTATGTAATTAGTGTCCAAACTGCTGCAGCAGTGGGAAATTTGAAAGCTTCATACTCTTTAAATTATTGTGTTACAAAAAAGTTTCAGTTCAACACTATATGTTGAATAATATCTCTTCAGAAGCGGTGCTCTTCTTGTAGGTCATTGATGAACGTGTTTTTCTTTCCTCAGGTTTCATGATGTACACCCTGAATGTGGCCATGGCTTTTGCCTTCATCTCCAGTCTGTATGGGGACTTTATGCAGGTGGGTACATGTTGGATGCCCTCAAATCACGTATCTCCTAATTCTTGCCTCTGTACATGAGTGTGCAGGGAGTCTATTTGTTTGTTTATTTGAACCTTTATTTATTCATGAAAGCTCAAATTGGCCTGCAAGCCGCTTTTCATTGAGGTCATGATCATGAGGGAAAAGGCATTAGTGTCACTGACAGACAAAGCATATTTTTTCGGTGTGTCTGTTTTTGATGGTGCGTGTCCGTAGTTAATTGAATGTAGATAAAGTATAAAGTGAGTGGGAAGATGACAGCAATGGGCAGGAAGTTCAGTTCAGAGTTGATAGAAATAGACTAAACTGTGCATTCCACATGAATGACTAACAGTAGTGTCTTCTACGTACTGTTTATCATGTCTCAGATGATGAGAAACTTAAATTATTTCAGAGGCATAGAGAGCGAGATCTTCGAATTCTTGTATGTAATAATGTCAGGGCTCGAAATAGTTTTTTCTGCATACCTGCACTGGTGCACGTAACACTGAAAATTACCTGCACCAGACAAATTATACCCACACTACTCTGAATTTATGAAGTATGGATCATACTAAAATTGTTCAGGAACCATTGCTCTTTTTTCTTCTATACTTTATACGTAACAGTCAATGCAGCTAATGACAATCCACATACACCTACATCATATGACATTTATGTATGAAACCCAGCACATGGACCAGTGCAGGTTTGGTGTAGGTAGACACCAGAAATACCTGCACATCTCCAATTTTACCTGCACTAACCTGCATATGCAGGTAGTATTTCGAATGTGCCCTGAATGTGCATACAGTGTATTAAGTGTTGTAACATTTATTTCGTGTTTTTTTTTTGCACAATATCTAAGACATATTGAACACAAATTTTCTGCTCCCTGTCAAGGCCTTGGGAGCCTCTGAACGTATCTTTGACCTGCTGGACAGGAAGGCAGAAGTGAACATGTCTGGTGGGAAGGTTTTGGATGGACTGCATGGAGGTTAGCACGTTTACACTTACGCTTACACTTACGCTTACACTTATGCTTACACTTACGCTTACACTTACGCTTACACTTACACTTACACTTACGCTTACACTTACACTTACACTTACACTTACGCTTACACTTACACTTACGCTTACGCTAGACTTGTAAAGCTGCGCTCCCACCGCACTTGTGTCAAGCTTCCGTCACTGCGGGGTTCGAAAGATGCTTAACGAATTTCAGAAATAAAGAATGAATTTTCTTTATTTTTGTGTATTTTGTCGTCTTCTAAGTATAAAAAATTGGAGAAAATAACATAACAGTGACGCAGTGAATGAACCCCGCAGTGACGCAAGCTTGACACAAGTGCGGTGGGAGCGCACCTTTACTCACATAATGAATAGCTTAAAATATCAATTAAAAACAGAATGAATGACAAATCCAAATATATTATCTATTATTCATCATACATTCTGTTTTTGATCATTGATTGTTTCAGAACATTTTTTCTTATCTGATATTTTGTTCAGCATTTATGATCATCGACAATTTAAAGTAAAGAAATTTTTTATAAATGTCCTGTTGTTTTTTAAACCTTTTTCAGGGATTCTGTTCAAAAATGTGTCATTCACTTATCCATCCAGACCTGACTCTGAAGTTCTGAAGGTGAGAGAGCTACTTTACTTTGGTCATGATATGGAATCACATTTTTTGATAACAATTAAGGCCACAGCAAGTAAATTTTATGGATGACATCCTCTGCAGACTGCAAAAATAGTGAGATAGGGCAAAAAAAAAACAAGATGGGTAAAAAAAAACAAGATGGCTAAATTTTCAAAAAAGACACCATAAATGTTTAAGAAGAGTTAAAGTGACAAAACATGGTAGTACTGACGACAAATCATTCCTGTATTAAAGAAGTGAACTTATCTAGTGTAGTAAAAGTGATACTAGTGTGGTAGACTGGTAATCTCGAACCAGATCCACGGTGCGTAATGTATAGTATCAAACTTCCTGTAGGTATCACTTACCAAGTTGGCAACTTAACTTATGACTTCCATAGTGGTGCCACTTTTCCAACTATCCAGCTGGTTTCACTTCTATAACAGTTACTACAATCATGGCTACCTCGCTAATGTCACTCCTACAAGTACAATCATTAGGCTCCAACACAACATGCTTTCCCATTTTGGTACTTTCTTGTCACGTTGACCATCTCCGAAGAAGAAAAAAAATCTTGTTTTTTTTTCTGAAATCAGGCAAAAATTAATGAGCGCACGGATGTCATCCATAAAATTTACTTGCTGTGGCCTAAAGGTAATAGTCAGTGGGACATTTGCTGGGACCTTTGACCTTATTTCCTGTCAATGTCCCTAGCTGCCTTGCATGAGGAAATAACACAATATTGTACAGTGACTGTATTTGAACCACTTAAACGTGATTGGAACCTTCGGATCCAAGAAACATCATTATGTACATGTATGGTTGATCCTGCTGTTCTTTTCCGCACCCCAGGAAGTGTCCTTCGCTGTAGAGCCAGGTAAGGTGGTGGCTCTGGTGGGACCCTCGGGTGGAGGCAAGTCCACCATCGTCAGTCTCATTGAGCGATTCTACGACCCCAATTCAGGAACAATCTTGCTGGGTGAGTTTTGAGGACTGTTGTACTCTTTTAGATTGTAAGGTTTTCAGTTGTGTGTAACTCATGTCTGAGATGTCCTCCCCTTTTGCTTGTTGAAATGATCTTCTTTAAAGCATAACAGCATTGAAACAGCCTAACGCTAATTTTTTTACCTCAGACATGATTCTTACTTCTCTACTTCATAGCAGTTTTATTAAATTCTTTTTCAAGATTAACGGTGTCATTTACTCCATATTTCATGTTCATACTCCATTTTCATGTCCATACTCAATTCAACCTTAAAGTTTATTCTTGATACGATTATAGAAAATTATAATTCTGCACATTTGGAAGTTTGAGGGAAAATAGTTCATCTTACTTTCTCTATTTCAGGTAACATCCATTGGCATAATACCGGTCGGTTTACTGCAATTTCTCAAGCAATGCTAATTTGGCAAATGATCAACGCATCATTTTCTCCAGTTACATGTTGCTGTTACAGCTTACCTTTGCCACTTCTTCTGTGTAAATTATTTTGTCTCTCTGGTCCTGCTAAAAACATAATATCGTAATTGGAACACACCGCGGAATTGCACGGAGAACGGGCGCGTGGTTGGAAGGGGGTGCACTATACCGGCCGAACGAAACACGGCACAATTAACTGCCGCTATGTACCTTTATACATCCTCTGTTGTTCGTTTCTTTCCTGTTAGTAGTTGCACAAAACAAAAATCTGCATGAGCATACAAAAAGTCATGAGAAAATGGGCGTATACTGACAAGAATTTTCATTTAATTTTGGTCCGTCACAACCGCTATGACGTAAAACTTTACTGCTGGCGTAGCATTAAAAATGGCGGGAAAATGGCGGCGTACGTTCAATTTGACCCATTCAGCCGTAGATCCGGGCGATAATGCAACGGTTCCTCACACTTTTACATGAGTTGTAGGTCACCAAAAGAAATTCAAGATTGCTGTTGAATCATGCTCGTCTTGTGCCGTGAGCACATGTGATTATTATCTACAAATCTGGCGATGAACGTGACAGTGTGTTTGTCCCACGACGAGCTCGCCTGCCCCGAAAATGACCTGAAGACTTTTGGCCTTGTTGTCTTCGAATGCATTGTTATCGATGCTTTGTAAATTATGTATTGGACACCTAGATGTCTGAAGTGTGCATACCTCAGAAATAACTATAATTGTTGCATGTGTAGATCTCTTTAAGTTCCACTATTTTTAATCGACCGGTATAAGGCTTATGACCGGTATTATGCCAATGCATGTTACATGTTACTTGCTGTTATGTTGTGCTCCAAGCCTTCATTCTCACTTTGCTGTTAAGATATTAGTTATCAACAAGAGTTTTATAGGTTACAGAAAAGTTAGCAAAACCTCGTTTTCTAAGGTGTCAATCATTCTGTTTCCATGACAACAGAGGTGCATGTTACTTGTCTTTTACTCTTGTGCTCCAAGCCTTCATTCTCACTTTACTATACTGTTAATGTATGAGTTGTTAACAAGTTTTTATTAGGTTATAGAAAAGTTAGCAACTTTCTAAGGTGTCAATCATTCTGTTTCCATGACAACAGAGGCGCATGTTGCCTTTTACTGTTGTGCTCCAAGCCTTCATTCCCACTTTGCTGTGTTATACAGTTGTCAACAAGTTATTATTAGGTTACAGCAAAGTTAGCAACCTCACTTTCTAAGGTGTCAATCATTCTGTTTCCATGGCAACACAGGTGGACATGACCTGTCCACGCTGGATCCCAAGTGGTTCCGTCAGCACATCTCCATGGTGAGCCAGGAGCCCACGCTGTTTGCCACCACCATCAAGGAGAACATCGCGTACGGGCGGGAAGCCACCGACGAGGAGATCGAGGACGCTGCCAGGCAGGCCAACGCCCACCAGTTCATCTCCGAGTTTGAGGTATGGTTTGTTTGTTTTATCCTTTATTTATTCAAGAAAACTCAAATTGGCTGCTGGTCGTTTATCTTTGAAATCATAAGGGAAGAGGTAAGGGCTGTACAAAATGTAACAAAGATACAGCTTACTTGATTGATGTCCCAATGAATCAATAGTCTCATGATCCAAATAAAACCATAAACGTGGTGTCAATGAACATCCCATAGCTACATTGTAAATTATCTTGTTGCCTGCAACTTGCAAATTAAAGCTTCTTCATAAATTTAATGGTAAATTCTTGATTTTGTAGGTGGGATTGATTTTGACTCAGGTTTTTCTTACAAACCTCAAAGACTCTTTACTTATTTCTGGTAAGTGTTTCAGTAACTGTGACACCATGTATATTGTAGTGGAGAGAGGTAATTCATCTGTTTGTTCTACATTAAACCACAAAAGACTGAGTCAGACTTGTTCCTGTGTTGTTTATTTCTCCTGTAGGAGGGCTATGACACCATGGTAGGGGAGAGAGGTGTGCGTCTGTCCGGAGGTCAGAAACAGAGGGTCGCCATCGCAAGGTCACTCATCATGAACCCCACCATCCTGCTACTGGATGAGGTCAGAACTAAGTTGGTTATTTTTTCCTTCTCCAACCAAAAAATTCATCTCACAGCAGCAAATGTTGGTAGTTGTGATTTCAAAATACATGTAGAATATAACAGCTGTCTATTCTACTCTGACTCCCAGGCTTTTAGCCAGGCATGCGTCAACGCGTCATTTGGACGCACATTTCTTAGAATAACAAGAAATTTGATGCCCCTAGACGCCCTATCCTGCGGAGAAAATCGTCTGACAAGCATGAAATTCTGATTGACCAGGGATGCTACCAGGTCATCTGTGGTGGCAGTCTTCTACTGTGACATCTGTAAAAGTATCTTTGCCTCCTTGGGATACCTTAGAATGCACTGTTTTAACTCAAAACCATCAAAAACTCTGCACCATGAAGAGTGGATGCCCCCAGACCCCCCTACAATAGTCACTTACCGCGACTCACCAATAAGTTTGGACTCCCTATTATAAAATCCTAGCTAAAAGCCTGCTGACTCCTACATGTACTTCTGAACTAGAGATCCAGAACCACCCAGGGTGTGTGTAGCCCTGGTGGTTAAGTGACCCTGCCTCTCTCTGTTCTCTAGTTCAGTAGTTCAAATCCCTTTTTTGTCACTCAACTAAAAAGGAAAACTACCATAATGGTTCATAATCGTTAATGTCATAAAGTCATTTCCCCAACCATGAACCAGTCCTGTAGTCTGTACATAGTGACTGTCTTCTCTGTCAAGATCAGTAGAAGATTTAACTTAGTTTTTTTTTTTAGCTGACTAAAACGTTATGATCGTGATCCCTTTATTTATTTTCATATCATACTTTTGCTAACCTTTTACTTGAATTGTCAAAAATCATGCAATGAATTGGTGTGGCGTGATGTGAGATCGTAATTTTTCTGCCCCCCTCCCCAGGCGACCAGCGCCCTGGATGCTGAGAGTGAGCACCTGGTGCAGGAGGCCATCGACCGCGCCATGAAGGGACGAACCGTGCTGGTCATCGCGCACAGACTGTCCACGGTCAGGAACGCTAACGAGGTCAGGAAACAGTCAATTTATTTGTTCCAGAATTGTAAACAATATCATAGTCTATTCAGCAGTATTATATCTAGCATTGTCCATTTTAGAAACAGTTGATCCATTGGATGAAATGGGTGAGTGATAGCAATTTTAATGCAGATGATCCTCTTTTGTTATATTTTTCATGTAGTGTTCTACATATTTCCTTACCCTGATAAGTTGAAAAAAAAATTCCTTTCCAATATGACAATTAACTCAATAGAAATAATAATATTAATAAATACTATATTAGATAATCAAACCAGTGAACAATTTTTTGATTGTCATTCTTATCTTAGAAAGAAATTGCAAATCCATACACACTTGTATAGATTTAAGTACTGGTAGTATGCATGATATTCTATATGGAAAAGACACCAATATCAACCCAAACATTTGACTGTGTTAACTTGAAAGTTCATCTGTTTTGGTAGAAGTCATTATTGAGCTAGTTTAACTGTAAAATCCAACAGAAATATTGGACTCACCCAAATTTTTGACTGAACAGCATGCGCACCAGTCTTTGTCAAGGAATGAACAATCCACTGCTGTCGTGACATCGCGTTATGCAGATAGAACACATGACTCAGTATGCAGTGGATCATAGGTTGCAGGAAGTCTATGGCGCCTACCGTCTCTGTTCAGGGATGGTTGTAAAGCTCTGATGTAGATTGCTTCTTTGATCCCTCTAAGTAAAAAGTCTGGCTCTATGTTTAGAATATTTTGCTAAGATTTTAACTTTGTCCAGTGAGACCAAATGAAGGGATGGTTGTAAAGCTCTTTATCAGATGTAGATGGCTTCTTTGATCCCTCTAAGGAAAAAGTCTGGCTCTATGTCTGGCATTTTTCGCTAAGATTTTAACTTTGTCCAGTGAGACCAAATGAATGTGTGTTGTTTCAGGTTGTTGTTATTGACAAGGGGAGGATTGCGGAGAGAGGGACCCACGAAGAGCTGCTACACAAAGGCGGTGTGTACAAGAAACTGGTTCTACGCCAGCTCAGCGCCGGCCACGCCATGCCATCCATCAACACCGACATCGCGGATATCGAGGAAGAAGGCTCACAGGAGGGGTCCGAGGGAAGTAACGAAAGCAACGGCACCGAAAGATAATGTGGGGAATGCTCGTTTATTAATTGCTGAGGCCACACTAGTTTAATTTGTTGGTTCTCGGATTTTTTTCATGAAAAAATATGGAGTGACAGGGCAAAAGAAAATAAAATAGAATAATTTGCAACAATTTCGGGGTAAAGACAGGGCTTACATAACATATTAAAGAATTGCAAATTTCAATCTGAAAAAAATGCGACCACTGTACAGTCAGAGCTACAACTGTTTGTTTGAAATTATCAAAAGTGCAGTTTTCATATGATGTTATGTACTTAAAAGGAACAGGCATGTAGGTCAATATACTATACGGAATTGTTGAATGGCTTCATATATAATAATTCTATGGTGAAAATTTCCCGAATGGCTTTTTTCTTTTCTTTTTGGAGCGGGCAGTTCCGAGAGTCAATTGATTGAATTGGTGTAGCCTTGATAATAATGAATTGGTAATAAGTCACTGTCACACATTAGTCTCTCAACCACTCCACAACCTGTGGCTGTTGACTTACCGTATTTTCTCAATTAAAGTATCCACCCCGGCCCAGGGCTCTGGCCAGCTCGAAATTTTTTTCCGTCAGCCAATTCCCATTGTCACGAAAACACTATTCCAGGAGTTAGAGAGACTGAACTGAGACTTTGAAAAACGGGTTTTTAATGAGATTATCGTATGCGAAAGGGCACCGACACACATTGTCAACAATCATAACAATAGCAAAACAAACAGTGTGTGGCTTTTACGGCCGTGGACGGCGTCCCCAAGCCGCCTGTAGCTTCCACCAAGGATTTTTATCCGTCAAGGTTGACGGATTGGTTTTAAAATTTTTCCGTCACACGCAGCAAATTTCCGTCAATTGACGGAAAAACGGACGTTGGCTAGAGCCCTGACCCACCCCCAACCAGTTCCCAACCCTTTCCAGAAAGTTTGAAACATTTGAAATGTTCGGCTGGCACTGTAAGCCAATCAGCATCTAACCTTGGAGACCAACTGTCAACCTTTAAAGGCTACCTTGTTCCCAACTAACGCCCAATTATAATTATTATATTTCATTGGTGCAGGAATTTTAGCCCATTTTAGCAGAATAAAACAGCAACAGAATGTTGAGAGCACATAACAGTTACTCTGCATTAAGTATTTTGGATGGTTTATTTTCTCTGTTTTGTAACACATTCAATGAAAAAGTCTTACTTAATAGGTATCAGACTTGTTTTGACTGTCATTGAAGAATTTTCAGGGATATTACAGTACTAGGATATTTCACATTGCACTTACAGACAGTTAACATACAAGCTACGTCGGAAGAGCTGAAATAGGTCTTTTAACTATTTTGTGGAAATATCATTTTACAGTTCTTTACAATTTGCAGTTCTTTCAAATTTATATCTGCATGAATCTCATTCTATTCAGGGTATCAGTATACTGAAGGCAAAATACTATTTGTTGTGGAAAAATTATGAACCAGGGGATCTTTCCCTTTTGCTACAGTCTACATATACTTAGTCTAGTTACTGTTAGTACATTTTGTACATCTCTGGCCCTTCTGATCATCAAAAACTTTGACCAGAAAACTTATGAGAAAAAAAGGCGAAAGAAGTGTTGTTGATTGCAAAGTATACTGTGTTGTACTGTTCTTATTACAACAATGCACCCTCGTTGGGAATTTTTTTTTCTTCACAGAACTAAGGCCTTAGAGGTAGATTAGCACACTTATTGAAATTTCGGCATATGGGAACTATCATATGTTACTATGAATAGATTATCTTGGAATTGTTCAAAAATGTATATTTATGATTCATAGCATTAATATCTATGAGATGTACGTTACACACTATGTGGATGAAATGAGTTATCAAATAACCCAAATCAAAAGACTAAAAAGTATATCTTTTTTCAATTTACTTTTAATGGAAATGTGAATATGACAACACCTGTACATGTAACTAATACTGACACAGAGGTTATGCAGAAAGCCATTGCTGCTATGGGCTCTTGGAAAATTGAACTAGAAAATTAAAAGACATCAAAAAGATTTAATGTTACTGGGTCCTGGTTACTATAGTCTAGATTTTGTGTCATTCCTAGTGCTTAAATGACCATTTTGTAAAAGTTTTGTCACTGCATAACTATGATCATTTTGTGTATTCACTAAATCTTAGTTCATAGTTTACATGACTGTACTTAAATCAACAAATTGGAGTACAGTCAAACCTGGTCTACCGACCACCTGTGCATAACGACCCACTGTCCACTACGACCGCCGAAAAGCGGTCCCTTGAATTTTCCCATAGACGTAAGCATTAACATTTCTGTATATGACGACCACTGTCCAACGGGACCACGACCACCACTAAAGGCGACCGCACGTTACCTAAACACTGCCAAAACGACCGCGGCATGTGATTTTGTCACGCTACTTTAATGTTCACGGCGAAAAATGAGCGTAATTACCACAAATTATTTACCGCTATGCCCCCTCGCATTCTCATTACTTCTGGATCGGCACTTCACTCTACAAATTTTCGGTGGCTTCGTGATGAGAATCTCAGGCTAAAATGCCATTATATCCAGGGAGCAGACATGAAAGCGTTTAGTTTCACCAGGCTTTTCGAAGATAAACTAAAAAAAACGCATTTTCTGTCATAATAAAACATCTGACTCGCTGTTCTTCCCGAGAAATACGTATTTTGCACAGCGCGGTTCTGAATCGCGGCGTCTGCAGGTCGGAAATACGCACCTCTGATTGGTTGAAACCACCAAAACAACAACAACTGCATGTATTAGGATATCAAGTCTTATTCTCTACACCTATTTTGTACTTTGTGTAACAGTCATTGCCATACTTTGTACCATGTACAAATGTCGAGCAATAAAGTTCTATCTGTATAATGACGGGGAATCCCCTGCGATCTCGCGCTCTGATTGGTTGGAGCGGTGCATCATGGGAACTTTGCTGCCAGCTCGACGCCATCTTGTTTCAAAGACTGTTTCAAAGACTTACGTTTTAAAACGCAAAAGAACGCTATTTTCCACGATTACGTAGCACCATCCTAGTTGAAAATGCATAATCCAAAGAACTTTTCGTGGAAACGTGTTAATATGTGAATTTATGGCGTCTCTAGCGTAATTTTGGGTTTCGATGCAGCCGTAAAGTGTGCTGAGAGTTAGCGTGGGTTTCCAAAATAAAATTACCCCGAAAATAATGTCGCATTTTTCACGTCACACAAAAACAAAACTCCCGCAAAGAAGAAGTCTGCAACATTTTCTGATCATAGCGATTACGTTTTGGGTAGAAATGTTCGTCGATGTGCCGGCGTGCACCTGCGTGATACCTCAGTTACAGAATATTTGTTGTCACATTAGGGCCGCGGTATGAGAAAAAATTATGCCGGCACGGCACGGCACGCTGCAAAAATCCGGACGAATTACCAGCGTTTTTCTTTTTCAAATCATTCTTATAATATATCTATTATAAATATCATTACAAATATAATACTTTTTAATACGAAGAATAACATAAGTATACGTAATTTTAGCATTATATAACATCGTGTTATCTTGTAAATAATAAGAAAGACAAATGCGTTTCATGCATAAATTATCGATGTTCTGACTTGTCAGTTTCTTTACTGCCGCCACGTTGTTTTCTATATAAAGACCACCTATGTATGAAGACCACTTTTGCTGGGTCCCTTGAGTGGTCTTCATATACAGGTTTGACTGTAAATGTATTTGGATGAAATGTTATTTTCTTACACATGTAGTGTGCTGTATATTTTGGATTGATTATGGGTATATGACATTGTGATTAAGCAATCATTCACATTCAGCTTGCAGCAGAAGATATATAATTATATATATGTATTACATCATTTTGCATTCATTTCATCTATTAATACTTGTATCTGTCATTGAATGTATATACAGCACATCACACATACAGTAGAATCTACTCGGAAGCTTCATTGACATTCAGACTGATTTCAGGAGTGGTTTCCAAATGTACAAATCAACCAGGCGTGATTTAGTCTTAGTAAAGACTTGGTGTTAGAATTATTACAACAGAGTATATTGCAAAATATAGATAATTATATGATGAATAATGACATTACATGTCAGGTTTTGAATTAGGGATGTGCAATTATGTATGTATATGGGGCAATGTGATAAGAGGATGCAGTGTATGCAAACAAGAATAAAGTTGAATCCCACTGGAATAAAGTATGAAATTTAAGTTTTTGTCATTCTTTTTGAACAAAATAAGAATTTCAGATATTATAAAGGGAACTAAGTACGATTGACATTAAACTGCACGCATTAACACCAAACCTCATAGACTTTTCTTTGGTATTTTATTATCTTATTACACTCTTCTAGTACAAGTCACCTTTACCAGTTGTTACATGGGCCTTAGATTACTAGACATCGATTTCTAACTTCTACTCACTCAGACAGAGTTTTTGATAATCGAGAAATCACACAAAGTGCCAGATGCCCTCTCTTGGTCCATATCGTTTTCAGAAGCAGAGATCTATTGGGGAGCACATACACCAGGTACCTTGATCAATTTCTTTTTCCCAAACATATATAGAATTATTATAGAATAAATATACAGAATGGAAAGTCCTCTTCTAAGCCAAGTTGAAAGTATGGGAATAATAGAGCATCGTCGTCAATAAACCTGCAGCTAGAATTGATGGTTAATTGTGTGAATAGGTCTATTTACTTGTTCTTCCAAACTGTCAATCAAATAGCTAATTTGCATACACTCAAAACTTCACAAACACTTACCTATAGTAAGGCTGTATACTAGATAAAGGTTTGAATGTTAAATTTGTGGCCTGTCATTCTTTACTTGTTTGGGCTGTACTTTTCTTGAAACATTTCTTAACATCCTGGGTTTCACACAAGTCTGCAATGTTCCACATGATTCTTTGGGTTTCTCTTCACCATTTCTATGTCAACAACAGGGGGCATGTAAAGCCTTTTGCCTTATTCTCTCATAAGTTCTGACAGAAATGACAACATAACATGTTCATACAACATCTACGACTATGATATCAAAGACATAACTTTTCCTTGCTGACACCTATTTACAAATATATATTAAAAGAATTGTAATGAATCTTTCCAGAGAGTCACATGATAAAGTTTAAGAGTGTATTTTACATAGCATGGCTTCAGTGTGCTTACTGAAATATCAACTTTACACTTGCACAAGTCATCTTACTGCCGTAGTGTCCTGCCCAGAATTGCGTATCTGAGCCCTTGTCTTTAAACAGTACATACCGCACTCCAGGTCCGTAACTACTGAAGGTGTGCATCGCCTGCAAAGAGAGAAGAAGGTATAAGTTCACACTGTCCAGAAGGAAAGAGAAACAATTTCGACTATATACAAGATTGGAGATTGACTGTGCACATAAGGCAGCAAGTTTCCTTGTTTCCATTTCGCAGCAAGAAGCAACACTTCAGTGAAAAGCTCTGTGGAAGATCACATCTAAATCACGGTGTAAGCAGGTAAGACATAGCACTGGTTAGAAAACTCCCATGTCCAAATTTCCTGCAGATGTCAGTACTCAAAATACTTTAAAATATTTTTATATTTTGTACAAGGAGGTGTTGCTAGGACACCTTCTCAAAGATGGGGGCAACCCCTACGTATACCGAAATGCCCTTCCCAGAATTGAACCAGGTTCTGCCGGCGCCAGTTTGCAACCTGGAGCTCAAATGTTTAAAACTGCTACCACTTGTGCTACAAGGACATCCCTGACATAAAAAGTATAAAACAAATGATGACCATAAAGTAACCCTACACATGTGATTTTCACTGTGACAGCAAATTCATAATACATGCACTGCAAAATTGTTCCCCTTCTATAAGTCTGAATACAACACAAAAACCTTTTTTCCCTCTTCCAAAAAGACAGCAACCATAGATGTTACAGTTTCTTACTTGTTTCCACTGTGAGTCATTCCACTGAGGTGTGACAGCAGGACCATAGCTGAAGGTGTCCACAACCTTCTTTTCTTTATCCAGCAGTTGAACCTCCAGCTCGTACTGACTGCCACAGTCCCATCTAGGGGCATACCTGTGGGGAACATAAAAGATAACATAACTGTTTTACAAAGTAAGAAGAAGTTGAACTTGTCTTTTACATACTAGAATGTATTAGGATATGTAGAGGTGATAAGATACCTTTTTCTTATATCAAAATTGTGCCTAATCACTAACGCTACTAGCTGTTTAAGCACAAATGTACAATAAAGGCCATTCATTCATTCATTCATTCATTATTATTTGATTTCATTTCATTTCGATTCCTTTGTGATAGCCTGATTCAATTGTGCATAAAGCAGCCAGACAACTTTTGTCGGCCATAATAGAAAGGTATACGTAGTAGACAGACCTGTCAGCTGGATGAAAAATGAGAAGAACTGGCATAGCCAAACAGGGAAATGCCATGGGATTTCAGTCAGTCTATCCAGCTACATGTATATCATCACTGGTCGGTTAGTTCACTCCTAAGCCATTTAACTCCTACTAGGCATTTATTGCTAACTTGGCCAAAGTTCCCTGTTGCCTTTTGGCCAGGAGTCTGGTAGAGACTAGTAGAAAGGGGCCTGTTAGTGTTACAGCCACAGACAGCAGAGTTTGCATTTAACACAATGTAAATTTACATGACGATTGTATACATGCACATATCTATACAGAAAGACATCAAACTTTAACAGATTCCAACTTGCAAGCACATAAATCACACACACAGACACACACACACACACACAGACACACACACACACAAATGACAAGGGCATTTGTGGTTTTCCCAGTCTTGGATTGCCCAGCTAGATACAACTTTACTCACCATTCGGACACCTCGATATTTGGTTGTGTTTCGTCGAGACACTTTTCCAGGCACCCCTCGGCAACGAGGTCAATCTCCTGCTGTCGGGAACACCAGCCGTAGGACGTGACAAAATTGTCCCGTACGGCGGGATTGGGGAACGCCTTACAGCCCACAAACCTCTCCACCTTCCAGCCCTGTCCTCCGTTTTCCAGCACCTCCCAGTGGCGCATCCCATCTAGATTGGACGTAAAACATTCACAGGTGTTATAAACAAGACATAGACAAGCCTCCCGTGCAAGCAATCTAGCTGTGACCTGAGCATTTTTTGTGACTATCAGGGAGACACCAATCTACTTGCTTATACAAGTGATACAGTAAAATCATATTGTGTTACCAAAAAATTAGCACATTTGGACTGATTCGTAAATACTGCAATCGAATAATGAATTCTGTTTTTCTATTGCACATGTTGGGTTAAAGTTTGATGCACAAGCAGTTAACAATTCAGGAAAAGAACATTCACGAGCAAAAATGCACATTTACCAGTTGTAACAATTGCTACATGACAAGTCAACAATGCTTGTTGGTCACATGTGCTGGCATGTGTATTGTGTGTATCGCATTCGCAAGTAATGCTGGGAAGTAAACTAGTCCTCCTCTGGATGGGCGTGACGAGTTTTCCGCCAAATATCTGCTTGGAGACTAGTAAAGTGTGATGAAATCTTCTTTAGCAGTCCAGTCTCAGGAGAATAGCCTACCCCGCCTTTTCTGTCCAAAATAAGTGTTTCTCACCTTCTCCACAAGAGTTCTTGATTAGATTCCTCCTGTACGGGTTCTTGAAGTAGAAGTCTCTCCAGTCCGAAGGCTGAGGGCCCATCACTCCTACCACAAATCTCCCCTCCCGAAGGCATTTCTTCCTCCATATCGTCGGGCGGTCTACCGTGTCTCTCCAGTCCTTACAGACAAGACGTGCACTCTGAACCAGCTCCTTGGCGGGAAGAAACGACAAGACAAGAAGCAGTACTTCCTCGGGGGCTAGAGAGATGTCAAAACCTTCGTAAGAAAGTTCGTCGGTTTCGTGAGATCCTTGAGGATCGGTTTTCTCCGGGCAGGCGCCGTTTGACCCCTCCTTATATTTTGCACTCTTCTTGGATGGAGTTGCGCCCATTTTTCCTTAAGGTCACAAGTCGCTCGGTGTTTTCTCCTTAGTAGACCCTGGTACCTTACTAACACTTGTCAAATCAGGCAGAACTGAAACTTAAAAACGGGAGTGCTGACTCAGAGTCATCAGATGATGCTGAGATGATGCGCACCCGTGTTTTTACCGGCTTCCGCGTTCCGGTCTCAACCACTTCATACAGAGGGGTTGTGATAAATCTACTTTACTAGGAAATATACATTTGATAAGGTATCATGAACGAATATATACTACTAGCATCTTTGACGTTATGCTCTTTAAAAGAATACAAGACCGATTTAGAAGAAGTCATAAGCATATTGAAAAGATTTCACCCCCATTCAATTAATAGACTCATCTGAATTGTGACACAGGTCATAGTTGAAACTATTCACCCTGATTATCTAATTGCGTAGCTGTACGACCACCAGTAGCATAAAGTGCTGTATGAAGGAATTTATAACATGAACGCTGCCCCATCAGAGCCCTTCAATTACTGCATTTATATCCCCATAGTGCAGAAAAGTGTGGTACTATGAACTGAAATAGAACCACACATTTTTCATAGTACCATACTTTTTCTGCACCACTGGTCATGCAGCTCACAGACACACTGTACAAGCTAATTTCCCAGGGAATTAGACAGGATGTGGCATGTGGCAGAGACATGAACAGGTCCATTGATCAACAGAGACTAACTTTAACTCAGGTCATCCCTTCTTTAAAAAAAAAATATAATGCAATATCTTGAATATGAATATTGTCCTTGATTCATTTTGAGAAAAATGGCTATTTGCCATGTTCTAAAACAGTTAGAACAGCATAATTACGAAAACAAGCACTAGATGTCAGTCAGCAACAGTAGTTTGTCAATCAATACAATTCATCAGCGCTATTTATTTCCAAGGGAGTATCATTCAGCACCAGGGACAGGAGCACTTTTCTAGAATTGACATAGACTGTAGTGAAAACAGCAATAGTGAGATTAAAACAGGAAAACACTAAGTACTCCCTTCATATCATTTATTCAGGCATCTATTGCTATACAATACTACAGAGTTCTCATTTTAAGTATTTACTGTCATCTCAAGTTGCAGCAGCAGTAAATGAGGTCTTTGTATATTTTAGCATACAACAATGCGACTAACATACAATACATCAGAAATGTGAGGAAAATGATATATCTCTGACTCATGTGGCTAAATGCAGATATACACTTTAAGCTCTTTACCAATGAAATTCTAGTGAGACAAATACTTCATTGAGAAAGCAGTCCTTTGTGGTGTTCTTTTATGGCCGATTTTCAGATTAATTACATCTTCTAACTTTTCTTCAACATCATTGAAGTCTTACAAGCTGAATTGTGGCTTTCAAAGCATATCTTGTCAGCATACATCCATGGATACCTTAAGCATGTAAAAGTAAGGAAGTTACAAGTCTTAAAACATAATAAGAATTTTGAGGGGTTTTCTTGAAACTCAACGTCTGCAAGACAAATATATATATAGAATTTCAAGTCATTTTACATGCGGGAGAAAAAAGAAAATACAGATGTGGCATGATTGGGGTACATGTACAAATCTTTTTACCCTTAAAATACCCACACCCCTTATGATTTTTTATTTGACCCTACACAAATTGTGGTTTAGTTAAAAGAATCTGATATAGAAAAGCTGCAACTCTACTTGAATAATATACTATTGTCCATAGAAAACAATTCTTTAAGTTTCAATTTGTTCTACATTCAGCAGCAGTATCACCATAAAAACACCATAGGATTGGGAAAATATAGCTTTTTACACATGTACAGACATTTACATGGCAAGCACAGTCATGAATATCTTGACCTTTCAGTTGGTAGATGAGGCATCTTTGCATGGTCTTTAAAACCTGAGTACATCAGCGAGACTGTAGGCAGTGTCGATCCATGGACAGGTATTGGAGAAGGCCAGCACTGAAGCCTTCACATGCAGTACAATTGGGCCCTGGGAAACAATAGGAAATGATCATTGTGTTACCGATGATGCATTGTGTCTATCTGGAAAGGTAGAAATGTAGCACAAAGAAATCAAAACAGAAGATATGACAATGACAATTTTTTCTGCCTATGTATCTAGAAATGGTGTCCATCTAGTATCTAGTACTAGTATGAAAAAAAAAAGTGTATGGACAATAGACAATAAATCATACATTATGCTAAAATAAAACAGCAATTTGGGAACTGTATGTTCCACTGTCTTAAAATTTTCATGCATCAGTAGTAACATTAGCAGGAAAAAAGAAAGATGCTATTCAACATAAAATCTTGATGACTTCCAACCCCAAGGAAGTAGTTTTCATCAATATTTCTTGTTTACCTTAAGAACTTGTCTTATGGAGGCAATGCCCTCTCTTTGGAAGATTTCCCTGTCCAGTGACCTTCTCTGTTCTGTCTCCCCAGAAAACTTGCAGTGGTACGTCCCCATCTCTCTGATTGTCAGCGAGTCTTCGTACAGGCTCGACGCCCTCCCGCTACTGTCAGCGATTCTCCAGCTCAGCTGGGCTTCAAACTCATGGGTGTCCACCATGTCACTTCCGGTGTCGTTATGGCTTGTCTCCATGACAACTGGGGCCTCGTGATTGACGGTGGAGTGGTCAAGCTCAATGCCTGATAGGGCATGCTCCATCTGTAGAGGTCGTGGGAAATGTACATTTGTCGTTATGTCTAGTCTCTATGACAACTGGGGCCTCGTGATTGACGGTGGAGTGGTCAAGCTCAATGCCTGACAGGGCATGCTCCATCTGTTGAGGTCATAGGAAATATACATTTTCCTTTGTGACAATTCAAGCTAGAGAACGTTTGAGATGTGTTAATTTAACCCTCTCAAAGGGATGTGAAGAGACCGTCACAACGATTTACGCATCAATGGATGTATTCATCTAATAACTTTATGATGGTTTTATGATACACAAAAGCCTCACTACAGGCAAAACCACTTCGACATAAAGACAACTATGTGACCACTTTTTAAGAATCCTGTCTATAGCAATCAGCTATCCGCATGACCAGATTTGATCAGTCCCCTGAGTGGTCTTCTTGGTTAGTTTTGACTGTGCAGGGCTTGTAATACTTTTTTTCTGCATTCCTGCACTGGTGTAGGCAACATTGAAAATTACCTGCACCAGACATATTTTACCTGCACCACTCCAAATGAATCATACTAAATTTGTTCAGAGTCCATTGCTATTTTTTCTTTTATACTTCATCAGTGGTAGAAGTCAATACAGCTGATAACAATCTACATACACCTACATCACAGGCCATTTATGTATAAAACCCAGTACATGGACCAGTGCAGGTTAGGTGCATGTAGACACCAGAAATACCTGCACAGCTCCAATTTTACCTGCACTAACCTGCATAATATGCAGGATGTGGTATTTAGAGCCCTGCTGTAGTATGTTTTTTGTTTTAAACATTATCTTACCAGTGAAAACAATACATGCATAACACTGACCTCTCCTTCCAGCCCAAGGATTGAGTCCTCTGGGTCCTCCTGTAGTCTGTGCTGAACCTTCCTCAGCATGTGCTGCAGGAAAGCTCTCTGGATGATGCGGGCTGCCCAGTGGAGGGTTCTGATGTAATGTCTGGCCTTCCAGCCCCGGAAGTCTGGGTATCACGGAAACAACACAGGACTTGTGAGAACATACTATGAGCAACCACTGAGTGACCATGCAATGATTTGATAGATTGCATGACTTATTTCACAGATAGAGAACATGCATAACAAACACTAGTTTATAATCTTCTATCACTGTCATACATTTCTGGATGGTGAGTGCAGCCGTTGCCATGGCAACCCTCCTCCTCTTGTACCTCCTCCAGCAGCACTGGATGGTGAAGGCATTCTGGGATAGCAGGCGAGCACGGGCAGACTCCAACTCATCAAACTGAAACGACAAAGTTTACATGATTTTCGTCATCCTCGAAATGTGGTGTCACAAAAAGTACTGTATTGGCCTCTCTACAATTAAGCTTTGTCTCAGATAAAGATAGACTTGACTTTATTCAAATCCACAATTACTACAAGTACATTGTACATGTAGCTACACTTCCTGTCGTCCTTATAAAAAACACATAACATGACAAAAACTTGACACAGAAACACTCATATAAAGCCATAATGATTATGGCATACCATGTACATGTACATAAAATTCACACATAAGATAAGTCTACTTGAATGGTCATGCAATGGGAAGAAATGTCCAATGTTACTTTACAATTTCAAACCATTCCAGTTGCTGGATATTATAAAAAATACACTTTTTTTTCTGAGCATTTGCCCTTGGCTTTGGTATAGATGGATAGTTTGTGACTAAGATGATCATGATATAGATGATTTACAAACTATGCTACATGTATAACCTTTCATACATGTAAAAACATTCATGCACTAGGCAGGGCTCGAAATTTATTTTTGGGATTAGGTGCACTGGTGCACCCAGCTTAGAAAATTGGGTGCACCAAAATATTTTTGGGTGCACCACTTAAATTTATTAGTAGAATGTAAAAAAAAAAAACTACTAACAAAACTTACTTACAAGCTATCAAATTCTTAAACAATTAACATGACAGACATCTTTATTATCCTTCTAACACTTAGATGTCAAGAATGTGATGTATACTAGTATACTTGATATCTTTCCATACATAAACCTAAGAAAATATTTGAAAAAAATTGGGTGCACAGTTCCAATTTTGGGTGCACCTGGGTGCACATGCACCCAGTATTTCGAGCCCTGACTAGGTCAATGTTTACAGTGTAACAACAGTCACTAGAACTCACCATGCCAAGTCCAAGGAAAACCTTAGTCTTCCCATACTGTACTTGTTGCTGTGTGAGGTTGGGCCCAAACACCACTCTGAGGATGGCCTGGCAACACTGTCGGGCATGGTGCTCGATTCCTACCGCTGGAGAAAGGACCAAAATTAAAAGTGACTTTGATCACGGCCTGCATTCGTGGAGCCTCTTCAACCACTGTGGTCATGGGCCGTGAGTGAGTGGGTGAGAGTATCATATTACAAGGAACAATAATTACTCGAGTGTTGTACTTAAATAAATACAAACACAAAGAGAACTTACGGACACCAAAAATAGGACCACTATACAGGAAGGCAATGACTGGACAGATATGAGATAACCGTGTTGCTGTAACACAATAAACTACTAATACGTGTTCCTCATAGGTTCATTTGTACGGCATATTTCATTTATTTCTAGTACTGTAAATTATTATAAATGCATTTAAGTTCGCGGGGATTTAATTTCGCGGTAGGACTTTCCGCGGTGGTTTTAAGTTCGCGGTAGCACCATGCATTGTAGTCTCTTACTGCCATGGAAAAATGTTCCCGTTTTTTTTAAGTTCGCGGTAAAGCCACCACCGCAAAAACCGCGAACATTAAACCACCGCGAAAGTTTCTGCATTTACAGTAGTTGGTGCCATTTGCTCGATTATTTCTTAATGTGCAACATTTAATACTAGATACTAAATCATCAGTAGCACGACCGAACAATACATTGCATGTGTGATAGGATCATTTTTAC
The DNA here is from genome assembly GCF_000003815.2 of Branchiostoma floridae. Classification (NCBI taxonomy): domain Eukaryota; kingdom Metazoa; phylum Chordata; class Leptocardii; order Amphioxiformes; family Branchiostomatidae; genus Branchiostoma; species Branchiostoma floridae. Next base: position 70,265 of record NW_023365788.1, read on the forward strand.
GGTGACAGTTAATACATGTAGATGCTATTTCAACTGATACAGATTACAAACTTAACACATTGTCTCCTGCATCCCCTCGCTTGTCAGGCAGACTATGACATCATCTGAGCTTGACCTCCTGAAGTCTTGGTCTGCCTGACAACGAGGGATGCATGGACAATTACACCTGTCCTGCACAGGTTAGTACAATTTGTAAATGTCTCCTGCATCCCCTCGGTTGTAAGTCAGACTATGACTTCAGGTGGTCAAGCTCAGTCATGGTCTGCTTGACAATGAGGGATGCATGGACAATTACACCTGACCTGCACAGGTTAGTACAATTTATTATTGTGTACTAAGTCTGTCACCTGTTCTTCTTGCTGTCCTCCTCCTTCTCCTCCTGCCAGGTGTTCCAGGTGTCCCACCTGCCACAAGGTTCTTCCTCCTCAGGAGGTCTTGTGGGTCCATGTTCTCTGTGTCCAGGTTTTCATCCGACAAGGAGGACAAACTAGACACACTGGACCTGCTACTGGTAGCCTGGAAAAAATAGTACGTAACAGGATTTGAAAGATCTAAAGCGTCAGTTAAATTTCTTGTGATTTTCTTACAATGCTTTTTTTTTTAAATTATAGCTCATCATTTTTACAAATAAGGTTTTGATTAACATTAAATGTGTCCATTGACCACTTCCTTTCTACTGAAAATAAAGACAAACACGAACAGACGGACAAAAAACAATACATGCACAAGATTTTAGTCTATTTCTTTGAGGTCTGACGGAGCCATTAGTATGAAGTGGTCAGTCTCCAACCTGACGTTACTGAAATAACCCTTTTTGATATTACATTTAACCCGCAAAGATCATAACTTACAGTTACAGATAATTCAATTTGATGTCATCAAAGCACACAATGTATTTATCTATGTTTAATTCAATTACCTGGCAACATAAATCAAGAGCTGTGAATGTTTGGTGCTAAAATGTCTGTGTTAACTTAATGATACTTTCACCAATAAAGTTGATAGGAAAATATTGTATTTTAGTGGCATAAAGGCTATATAGTTAGGGCTGGGTACGTGACTGTACGGTGTACTGGTACAAAACCGTTTTTTTCTCATTGGACCGATCCAGAAAAAACGAACCTGGAAAAATTCGGTGAACCGGATGTTGGACGGAGTCGCAAAATGAACCGATTATATGATAAGGCATTCACACGTTTTGTGGCTCACTGGTCGGGGAAAATAACAAGAGCGAAGTAGAGTAGAGAATTAGTAATTTCTACCAACTTTTACAGTCAATCGTACAGAGGCAATCAGCCTTGTAGGATTTTAAAATGCCTGTCGGTTGAATACTACACAAAACAGATTTCTTTTTAGCAAAATGAACCATTGATTTGAGAATCGTCCATTCACAATTTTTCACATACTGAATCAGGTGCAGGTTCAGGTCCGGACCTGGACCTGATCTTCTGTACCTGAACCAGATCTGGACTTGAATTTTCTGTACCGGTACCCATCCCTATACAGTGTAAGTACTTAATAGGGATGCGTACCGGTACAATGTACCGATACAGTACCGGTACAATCAATTAGGTACAGATACAAAAATACCGGAACCCTGGTGTACCGGTACTGGACCTGTATCTAATTAGTGCAAGCCAGGCAGGATAACAGGTTAGGGGATGGCCACTTTGACAGTTAAAATTACTGTGAAATCACCATAGCAGTCTCTGAGCCCCAGTGAGAGAAAAACAACAAGGGTCAAATTTTTGTTGCATCATGTGTCTACCATAATGAACACGTTTTTGTTGGTTCAAACATGCTTCTACCCTTTTTGATACATTGTTTTGCCGTTATAACATATTGTAATATAATATTATGATATAATATTCAATGCCATGCATTTAGGTCCGGACTCATTAGGTCCGAACCTGTACCTAAACCTCTGGATTCGAATCCGGACCTGTACCTAAACATGGGTTTAGGTACGCATCCCTAGTACTTAAGTATCCTGTTGCCTGACCTGGTCTGCAGCTGTCCTCATGATGATACCATACCGCTCCAGGAAGGCAGGGTAGGCCAGACGGGTGGGGTAACTCAGCCTGCTGATGTTCACTGTCTCCAGAACTCCACACGCCTGCAGCTGCCTCTCAACCTACAGGAGGGGACAGGGGGATGGGTCAGAAGAATATCTACAGAGTTCAAAATCTCAACCAGCACATGAATGAATGATTTTATTTGTAAAACATTGCAGCTTGGTAGCTGAATTGCGAGTTACATTACAATAATTGTGGGTTATCTCCACATACATAAATTAGAACAAACATCGTGAATAAAACTAGGCTATTGAATCTCTGCATAAATCTGCATACATGGTATTCCGACAGTTTAGTACACAAAGATATTGTTTGAAAAGAAGCTAGGCTAATACAGACGTACTAATAGTCTCTAACATTGTACTAGTAGTCTCTAGGATACACTTTCGGACACTAGTGGCCACTTGCATACAACAAATCTAATGCGCGTGGAATGAAGGATAACGCATGTCTTTTAGTCTTGCTTATCATTTTTGCACAATATGGTCTTCTGCTACGAAGACCGTAGTGAGTGTCCGCGGACCTGGTTAAGAATGTTGCCCCCCTCCCACCCTAGCGCATGTACATGTACGGTTCTGGCCTACTTCAGTCATTTTGTTATTAGTTGCTCACCGTTTTACCTTATTTCCTGCGCTGGAAACGTGCCACAAAGGATAAACAACCCAACGGACTCTTCACCAGACGGTTTTCCGAGGAGGATTTACTCACCCAAGTGACCTGAAACACCGACCGACTCAAGAGAAGGAAAACTCTAAGAAACCCAGCCGGACTCTGGTGGCTGTGAGCAGAGTTGGTGTTAGAAAGGGCATTCAACCGTAAAAACCCCCGCTTCAAATCCTTGCCAAGTCATGTTCTGTGTTTGATTTGCTGCCCCAGGCGAAGATGATGGATGGAGAGCATCAGTTAAACCAAAACGTCTTGGCGACACGTCCAACCCCTCCTACAGGGAAGAACGGACGCTAAACCGGTCAGAGAGAGAGAGAGCTGTGTAGTGTGTGTACAGTAGTGTGTGTAGTCCAGTGACTAGCGACCCTGCTATTGGACCAAGAGGTTGTGAGTTTGAACTTCTGCTGTTGTCACTCACCTGACTGCTACCCTATTAGAAAGGGTCAAATGTATAAGCCCATAAAGAAAGTGAGGATTCCGAACCATATGATTCCAGCTTTCAAAGCTTTGTAGAAAAGTTAATCATTTACCACTCATATGACTCCTACCCGACTGAAACAACTCTACTCTACTCTACTCTACTCTTTATATTGTGTGTACTACAGGTATGTACATGGCAGGTCCCAATGTTGCCCCCTGCAAAAGGTACTTTATAAGACACTAAATGATGCAAACTGGACCTTAAAACAAAACTTTACAACCTTTTCATTGACAGGATGTTCCTGTCCTTGGTGCTGAACGCCCTCAGTTAACAACAGTGATGAAATACATCTGTCTTTAGTTATTACATTCAAAATTTTCATGTCAGAGAGAATGAATGGGAAATAACAAAACTTTTGCAACCTTTTGTCTGACCCTTGCCAATTTAACTTTCATGAATAAACGAAGGTTCAAACAAGATACCTATTTCCTAACTGAAATTGAATACCTAGCAGATGTCATTTCACATTGGACATAAAGCTGATAGCCCCATGTTAGAGGAGAACCCCGCCTTAAGCATGTTGAAGATTCCACTATACTGAATAAAGAGACTCTTTTTACACAACCACTGTTTTATTCAAACCGACGTTTCGGTGACTGTCTGTCACCTTCTTCAGGACAATTCTAACTGGTTCACATTGTACTGCAGGACAGGTGTTGCTGCTCACAGTTCAGATGCGGTCACAAGGCGTGAAGTACAGAAAGATGCGGCATGTTTATGCAAAATATTTACAATGCGGTCCCAAACACTATGTAAATACTTCACGCCTTGTGACTGCATCTGAACTGTGAGAAGCGACACCTGTCCTGTCAGAATTGCCCTGAAGAAGGTGACAGACGGTCACCGAAACGTCGGTTTGAATAAAACAGTGGTTGTGTAAAAAGAGCAGGCTTTTAGCTAGGATTTTATAATAGGGAGTCCAAACTTATTGGTGAGTCGCGGTAAGTGACTATTGTAGGGGGGTCTGGGGGCATCCACCTTCCATGGTGCAGAGTTTTTGATGATTTTATGTTTAAAAAAGTGCATTCTTAGGTATCCCAAGAGGTACAAATACTGTTCCAGAGGTCACAGTCTTCTACTGTGACCTCTGATGACCTGGTAGACTCTGATGACCACAGATGACCTGGTAGCATCCCTGGTCAATCAGGATTTCATGCTTGTCAGACGATTTTCTCCCCAGTGTAAGGGCGTCCAGAGCGTCAAATTTCTTGTTATTCTAAGAAAAGTGCGTCCAGATGACGCGTTGACGCATGCCTGGCTAAAAGCCTGAAAAAGAGTATCTTTATTAAGTGATGTACCAACCGGATGAAACTATTCACGGTTCCACTATATACTTATCAAAAAGAGGGGTCCATCCTGTGTGAGAGGTGCTCTTATGCAGCTTGTACCTTGGTACAAAACTGGACTGGGGGCTGTTACACCTAAAGATAGTTTACTACGACCAATTATCCAAAACAAACAGACTTACGTGTCTCCTGTCAAAGACACCAGGCCTGGACTGGACATTGGGTTTGATACAGCGGATGTAGTGTGGGGAGGTGGACTCAAGGGTGTGCATCAGTTTGTCAAGGGAAGCCTGGAAAAGAAACATTGAGCTGTTTACATCAAATCAACAAATATTTCTCGTGTGTAGATTCTAAATAAGTTCCCTAGTCCTACTGGACGAAGCAAAAATTGACTTAAAGTAATCAAAAGGAACACACTGGGATAAAGTCAGATCATCAAAACAGATGAAATAAAAAAAAAAAGAAAAGGAAAAACTTGCACATCATAACAACAAAATACAGTCAGTAACAAAGACACGGAAAATGCCATCACAGCACATTCAGTACCAAGGACAAATCCAACATAATCACAACATAACACATGTCATTGTTCTGGAGACTTAGATCTTTAGGAAACCATAAATAAACGACATATTACATCACCAAGGAAGGATAGACATCCAGGTAATAAGATATGCTAGACTGTTACTCTTACGCCACATATGTTGGTTTTATGTTGACTGCCACCATAGCGGCTCTTATGATTCATTCATCCGGAATCCTTTGGTCAATGTTGGCGTAGCATACCCTGAGTATCATCCTCAGTAGTAACCGCTGTCTCACGACTTTCGTGGTTAGCAAGCGAAAGTCGTGAGCCAGCGGTTACTACGGAGGATGATACTCAGGCTAGGCGTAGCAACAGTCTACATAAATTGTGGAAACAGTTAGCTTCCAATACCTTTCTTTACAGTACTAGTAGTGACTAAACAAGACCTGTAGTGCAAAGAAAAAACTGTGAATAATATCAAACGTCAAAATAAACAACCTTGAACTTGGAGACTACAGTCCTGGCTGTCCTCCCCTTCTTGCTAGTGGTATCTCCCATGACCACCATGTCCCCCACCAGGCTGCTGACAAACTTGTTCCCACTCTGTGTGATCAGTTCTACCAGCTCCTCAGGCACGGCATCCTGACAACAGTATCAATTTAGTTAGATTTTCTATATCTCCTTTTAAATCTTCAGATGTTGGCTCCAACTGCTAGAGCAGAACCAAGAGGTCCTGGGTTCAATACTTTTTTTTTTTTTTTTTTACTCAATGGTCACCACGTAACAAGGCCTGAAGGCCACTCAAGGTTACGGGTTACATGATTGGAATTGTAACAGCAACTCTTAGCCCTAGGTCAGAAACATTGAGACCAGCCCAATTGCTCACTATGAGTGAGGACTAACTGACCCAATAGGTGAAGCAGGGGTTACGAGGGCTGCTCGGGAGATTCCCTACCCCTATTTTTGGCCGGAATGGTTTGATCCGCTCGGGTGGATGTTCGCACATGTGGCAGGTTCTTTAACGTGCTTGGGATGTTGCTCTCCCCAAACACGGGACTTCCATTTAACGTCCTATCTGAAGGACGGCCCGAGCCAAAGCTGGGTACTCATTTTCACTTGAGTGAAGTGAGGAAAGTCGTGTAAAGTGCCTTTCCCAAGGGCACAAGATCGGTAACACAGCAGGCGGATTCGAACCCCCAACCTCTCGGTCACGGGCCGAAGAAACTGCCACTGCGCTACACGGTGCCATGCCCCCGACATTGTGCCCCTAAAAAGGCACTTTATAAGACTTTCCTTAATCTGTCAAAAGTGTGCCAAGAACACACAAGGCTGAGACTGGTGCACAAATGCGCCATCTTGTATATGTGCCAACATTTACCACCCAGAGCCGTAATTCTTTTTTAATCTTCTGGCAACACACAAAAACATGTGTGATAAATATTGTAATGTAATCGTGATGAGGAGTTGTTTGCTGCTCAATAGCATGGTCACCATGTTCATTTTGTCATCATTGGCAGTCATAATTAATGGTAAGTGTTTTTGATGATACAACAAAAAGGTGCTGTCGAATTCCCCTGTCAACATCAAGTACAGCACCTTGTTCTTTTCCATGATCCCATGGACCTGGTAGGTGACCCTGTCTGCGTAGTGGTGCACCGTGAAGGCGGCCTGTCCGTGGATGGACTTGGGGCGGAAGATGTGCCTACTCTCCCCCAGGGTGGAGTGGATCCGATCGGCAAGCTGTTGGCTGTCTGAGGGACGATTCAGCCGACACTCCTGTGGTCAGAACACAAAACATGTCAGCATTTTTTCCCTGGATGTCAGGACTACAGTTGCATGAAGACACGTCTACATGGCTGGTCACTTCAGCCATATTTGTTTAACACAAAAAGGTTGCAGAAATTTCAAAATCGTCAGAGGGTTAAGCACATTTTCCCCCCTAAAAGTCTAGCCTGTCACACAGGACGGTGTGCAGCAAATTAATTGAAAACAGTAGCAGGTGTGACAATCTAAAAATCCTGTGTACTACTGCCAGCAATGTCATGTAGGCCATGTTGATTTGATTATGTGGATGACATCCTCACACGCATTAATTTCCGAGACAAAGGTATTTTGTGGAATGCATAGTCAATTTCAAAGTCAAAGACTGAAGATGTGAAGGAACAAAAATAAAGAACGTAAATTGTTTGGTATACCATACTCTGTGTGTACAATTGTATTGAAGTCATTTGTGCAACATTCCTGACCACCTAGATTTCATAATGAAGGCAACATATATTTTGGCCAAACTTTTTATTTTATTTGCACGTTCACATCAGTTTTGGGGTTCCCATATATAGGATGTCATCCAAATAATTTACTTTAAATTAACATGGCCTTGCTACAGCTCACAGACTTGACTGTACATGTTTCCCTGATTCTATTTTAAAATGAGGGATTTTTATGTCCCAAACCTCATTGACAAGTGCAAAGATGCTGATCTTCCCTTCGATGAGCTCCAGACAGTCCTTGTTGTCCACAAACTGGCAGTAGTTCCACGGGATCATCTCTTCTTCATACTCCTCCTGAAGATGGAGAAAGGAATAATTATACGGATGCTGACAACATGTAAAACCTATTGTTCATCATCATTATCATCAACCTTGCAAAGCTCAGTCATACAGTAGACACATACATGTACTGGGACACTTTTCTATTGTGATTATAATGTATGACTGAAAGATACACATGTGAAACCCAATGGAAAACATAGCTAATATCCATGACCAATTGCTTCACCCACAGAAACACTCAAGGACCAAATGTTTAATGGCATGACTGTGAAAAGCAACATCATGTTGTAACAAGTAAACCTTGCTCATGGAAAATCTTACATGCCCAATCAGGCAAGTGGGGTAAGACATGTACTTGCACTTTCACTTGGCCTGGACAATCAGACTAGTGGGTTTGGTTTGTCCAACCCTGAAGTATGTATCTAACTCTCTCACAATGCCAAGCAACATACAATAAACTGGATAGTAAGTGAGTGTGTTCAATTTTACATGAAAGGAGTGTCAGAAGAAGTCATGATAGTTTATCCATGCTTATCCATGCTCCACAAAGTTACCTGTTGAGCTCGGAGGAAGTGGTGGACAAAGTGCTGCTGCAGCTTCTCATTAGCATAATTTATGCACAGCTGCTCCAGGCTGTTCTCAGGGAAACTCTCAAACCCATAAACATCAAGCAAACCTGAAAAAAATAGCAGGGACTCCATTAATTGTACTGTCATTGCACTTAAATATAACTTTCTTTTGAAAGTCAAATATAGTAAGATTCAGTGAGGGACCAAACGGCCATGGCACAGTGAAGCATTTTTTGGGGGGAAAATTGAAAGAAATTGCAATTTCATGTGACAAATTAGCACTGATAGGCACTGGTTTGCACCACTTTACAAAGTTTATGCTTTTGCAATTCAGCACTTTCCAGTGAGATACCCAATGCTTTCTATTGTGGTATTCATTATCATTAGATAACTATCATATCATAGACTACATTGTAAGAATTCTGTATCTATCCTGCAAAAAAAGCGAAGACTCACCAATGAAAGTTTTCCATTCTGCTTGCTCCCCACAGATGTTCTTGTTTATGATGTCCACGAGCCAGTCAAACAACCTAAATGACATGTATAGTTTAAGAAAGTAGCACTGACAAAAAAGTCAAACAGGCAACAGATCAAAAACACTTCAGAATCTATGATGACTCAGGGTTTAAAATACTGGGTGCAATTTACCATGCACTTTTGTGCAACCAAAATTGGAGCTGTGCTGCACCAATTTTTTTTACTGTGAATACACTGCATTTTGACTGTGGGTGTACTGCGGTGCAACAAGATACTTCTCTAGACTATGGTTGAGTATGTGAACGTATTAGACTTACATTTGTAGTTTATTACAAACATTGTACCAGCAGAGACAGAAAATGTAATATCAAATTTTGACGTTATTTGTTTAATTTCAGATTCAAGCTCTGAAAGAGACTGTATATAAGGATTGTTATTAATTTTGACATACGGGGTAGTACTTTGTGTATCCAAAATGTTATGTACATGTAATACTTACACCTAAATTTGTTGGTTATATCCAAAAAGGAATTTTAAGCCCAGAATGACTTCAATGTTACCACACCTTGCGTAGAGCAGTTTGGCAAGACAGTCCCGTCTAGCGACACACTCGTCAGGCTTGCAGGGTTTCATGAAGACACTTTTCCTGCGGCCCGGCACCGCCGTGATGCGTCTGTATGTCAGACATCTCCCCAACGCGTCCTCGTTCACTCCCAACAACGAACACACCACGCGCAAGGACTGCTGACATCCTGGAACAGAAAACATGATTCAACAGTTACTCATGAACAGATTGTTCAAACCATGATATCTGAAATTCTTATCTAATTTTGTCAACACAGTGTACTGGTACAAAAACATTTTTTCTTGTTATACCAGTCCAGAAAAACCGCACCTGAAAAAAAATCAGTGCTCTGGATGTTGGACCCTTTAGAAAATTGACAAATTACACCGGCAGGTGTTCACATGTTTTGGGGCTTACAGGTCCAAGAAAATAACAAGAGCAACATATACAGTTACAACATCTACAGTCAAACTTACAGTAGTACTGTACTGTTAGACAAGTGTCGTTTTCAAGAAGAACGGATTTTAAAATGCCAATGGACATCGGATACTCCACCAAACAGAAGCCTTTATACCAAAATTGACCATTGTTTTTAATATCACCTATTCACAAGTTTTCATCTGTCAGATAGTTACAGGACCTGATCCCTTGGACCTGAGCCGGACCTGTACCTGAATTTTCTGTACTGGTAAGTAAACCCACTCCTAGCAACAGGATAATCTAAAAACATTGTCCTTTTTACATTGTTTTCATATAATGTAAATTTTCCAGGAGAACAAGACTTACTTTGGTCGTCCTCCTCTATGGTACAGGGGCAGCCATCATCATGAGCATCACTGTTGAACACAATGTTTCCAAGGTGAAGAATGGCACTCAGGAGCTGAAAAATGCATGTACATGTATTACAGGAATCAGAATACTGCATAATTATGTGTGTATCATGTGAATCAAGGGTTCAAGGATGTCACGTTAAGCTTTAACTTGTAAAATATTTTAAGTATAAAGAGTTTCTTCTTTGTCTTGCTTCATTCTACATTCATGATTATAGTTCATTTTATTATGCATATAATTAGGTTTTGATGAACATTACATAATGTCTATTGGTCCTGTCACTCTACGGTGGATGAGACTAAGCATGTGGAAAATATATAAGACTTGCAAAAACACAGACAGACAGACAAAAACAATACCTCTCCATGAACTACTAGCCTCTTCCATTCACTAATCAGACCCATGTCCAGGCCATGGGGTAAATCATTGACCCCATGGCCTGGGCAGTCTGTAATGTGTCTGACTAGTTCTACCACCTCTGTGAACTCTACGAGGGGCGTGCAATAAGAAATGCCCCTGACCCACTTCCAGTTGTTTGATCTAGATGAAATGTTGTATGTGTAATGATTCATATCTTCTTGGCTTATGTTGCAAAAAGCAGTTCTGAACTAATTGTGGTTTCTGATTTACTGGTGTTTGAACTGAGTCAGGTGTGAAATGGACCAGGTGTGAAATGGAGCCAGTTGAGTGTCGCTCATCAGTGATCCGGTTTTTGTATTTGAAAGGACGCACACCAAAGGAGACGTTTGATGGAATGAAAGAAACTTATGGTGATGATGCCCCATCATATGATCTTGTAAAACGCTGGCATCCTGAATTCAAACATGGCCGGAAGTCTGTGGAAACAGCTCCCAGACCTGGTTGTTCCTCTTCTGCCATTGATGAGGCATCTGTTGGAGGACTAACCTGGGGTGTCCTACAAAAACGGTGTCCAGAGCTGCATCAAACGATGGGAGAAATGCATAACTCTGGGTGCTTCCTATGAAGAGAAAGACTAATAACTGTGCCAACCGTAGTTTCATTAATCTCCTGCTATGGGGAATGGGTCAGGGGCATTTCTTATTGCACGCCCCTCGTACATGCTGCCATACCTGCATAATCTGACCTTTGTGTAGACATAGATAATTTTGCATATCTGCATTTGTTTATCAAAGAAAGCATGAAGACAAAGTGTAAGCCAAAAACAAAATTGACATCAAAGATCAGAAGATCAAACAATTGCTGAAATTAGAAAAGAATCAACAGGTCTTACCCTGAATATCTCTTGCTGCTGACACTTTCCGATACCCAAACTTGTCATAGCCTGTCGGGTGATGGCAAAAGATGACCAGTCTTCATCTGAAGGGACAAAACATTAAAATGAATAAAAGTTGGGCTGGAAAAAATAACATGTATTTTCAAGCTATTAGGGTTCTGGACAGTAGTAACTAGTATCTGGCATTGTTTGATGGCATTTTGTTGCTCATGCTGGACAAATATTCTGGTCACTCAAATCGGTGTTCAAAAACTAGTAGGTGCAATGGCTTAGCAGGTGACTAGTGTCTGGATTGCATTTGGATGGCCTGGGTTGAAACCCTGGCAGGGCATACCTTGAAGACTAGAAAGCAGTTAAAAACTTGCTTTCCCTGCTTAGTATTCCGTACTTACATGTATGAGAAAGAGTATAGGAGTTTAACAAACCCTCTGCAGAGTGGCCTGTGTGGCCAAAAGGCTGCAGAAGTGGAGATGGCCACTGCCCTTACACATGTATACACCAGAAGGTTTGGTATAAATATAATATCATAAGGATTTTGAATTGTTAACAAGTCTGTACTTATAAGTAATTACCTCTGTCGTTCTGTGACTCATCAGTAGGTAACCACTCAAACTGGTACTCCTCCTCCTCTCCTCCCAATCCCAGTAACTCTCTCTCCTCATCACTGATGCCATGGTACAGCTAATCAGAAAACATATTATATTAAATAACTCAGTACATCTGTACACATGCACATGTGTTTGAAAGAGAGGAAGGAAACAATGTAGATTTAGATGGAATACAACATTTCTCCTCTACACTTTTACACCACCTCTCACCTACCTTTTTCTTCATTACAGGGCTCGAAATACCACCTGCTTATGCAGGTTAGTGCAGGTGAAATTGGAGCTGTGCAGGTACTTTTGGTGTCTACCTGCACCTAACCTGCACTGGTCCATGTACTGGGTTTTATACATAAATGTCATATGATGTAAGAGTGTGGATTGTTATTAGCTGCATTGAATGTTACTACCTATAAAGTATAAAAGAAAAAAGAAAAGAGTTTTTTTAGTATGATCCATACTTCCTAAATTCAGAGTGCTGCAGGTAATTTTCAATGTTACCTGCACCAGTACATGTATGCAGAAAAAAGTATTTCTAGCCCTGCAGTCCCTCCAGTGAATGCTGAGCTCGAGACCATATTTAATTTGATTATACATCACATGTCAATGTTATATAAATCATGTACATTTATCAACGATGCACTTTATATCTCTTTCTTGTCTTCTGTTTGCTTTGCTGTGAAGAGTTAGCAGACCTTAACACAGAAGGTATGTTTCATAAACCTATATGTGGCCTGACATTCAAATTTATAATATTACAACTGTATAAGTATTATATTGTGGGACCGCGTGGCGCAGTGGCAGCATTTGCGGCTCGAGACCGAGAGGTTGCGGGTTCGAATCCAACTGCTGTGTCACCGATCTTGTGCCCTTAGGAAAGGCACTTTCCACGACTTTCCTCACTTAACTCAGGTGTAAATGGGTATCTAGTGGCCTTGTGTTGCTTGGTGGGGCTATGTGGCCGAGACAGGCCTTAGGGGCATGTTCGGGCATGACGCACCCGCCATGGCTCACGAGTCGGGGGTAGGAGGAAACCCTTACATCCTTGGTAGGAAGTCCTCCTAGGAGACGGATACTCCGAACAACAAAGCTGCATCTGCTGGAGCCGCCTCACACGTTGCATACAGTTGCCCCTGTGAGACTTAGTGCTCCAGTAGACGAGAGGGTGGAGAAGGAATTGCACACCCCTCCTTCACCATAAAAAGTCATGTGCAGGTCAGGCAAACAGGCAAATAGCCTGTCTGCCTCCTCATCTATCCAATCGACAGGAGAAACCAAAAAATAAGTATTATAGCTGCTGAGTAGAAAGAATGAAAAATTGATTTTCTGCAGCTATGATAGGTTTGAATATCAGGCTACTTACCGCTATGTTCTCTTACATAAATACATGAGTATGCAGCAGTTACAAATTGTATACAGTGCTACTACATACTATAATGAACACAGTATCTCAGACCTACCTGGTAGAAGATGTGATAGTTCCTCTCTCCCTGTGCCTGGTGTACAACTCTGGTCTTCTCTAGCAGATAGGTCTGGATGGAGGCACCAACTAGATGGTAAGACCTGGGACAAAACATACAAAAATTTCTTCTTTAATCTCAATACTGATTCTCAGTTGATATTGATAAATGATTTTTGAAAGGTAGGTATTGTATGAGACAATAGCATGGCTGTGACAATAAGACATCAAACTTGAAGCTACATGTACAATTGAATGTATTTGCAGTGCCACCTGACTGTTACCTGTTAAACTGCAGCTGTATAAACTTTCCAAACCTACTGCTGTTGTGGTTTCTGACTGTTCCAGCATTGCCTGTGTAAACAAAACAACACGGGTCATTTGTCGATGTGCACAAGCTGCATGTTGACAATTCTAGCAAGATTCTTTAAGCTATCAAACTACAACAATAAAAGGAAAAATTACACGTACCAAAGGCTTCTAGTATTGGGTTGGAGTCAAGTATCCTCTTTTCTATCTTTACTATACTGGTTGGGGTTCTTTGTCTGTAAAGAAAAAGAAAAAGTAGAATAAAAGACCTGTGAGAAAAGGACTTCAATTGTAGTTGATTTTAATGTTAGGAGGTAGCCTTCAAGTTCTTTGTTTTTGACCTTTGTTTCAGAATACCGATTACAGGGCTTGAAATACCACCTGCAAAGGCTGCATATGCAGGTTAGTGCAGGTAAAAATGGAGCTGTGTAGGTATTTCTGGTGTCTACCTGCACCTAATCTGCACTGGTCCATGTACTGGGTTTTATACATAAATGTCCTATGATGTACATGTTTGTACAATGTCTGTGGATTGTTATTAGCTGCATTGACCGTTACGAACTACATTGTATTAAGTATAAAAGAAATAATAGCAATGGTTACTGAACAATTTTAGTATGATTCATACTTCCTAAATTCGGAGTGGTGCAGGTAAAATTTGTTAGGTGCAGGTAATTTTCAATGTCACCTGCACCAGTGCAGGTATGCAGAAAAAGTATTTCGAGCCCTGTGATTATACGCTGTTTCCAACCTGAGTGGTTTAAAAGTGCGAAGAAAATAGACAATTTTCTAACCTTACACCTCACTCAGTCACTCTATGAAACAATGGTAGACCGAGAAGTAGTTGATTTTGATTGTAAAAAAAAAAAGACTTAGTGTTTTACCCAGGTAGTCTCTTCCCTGCTGAAGTTGTTGCCAAGTATCTCATTAGACATCGAGCTGTCCATGTCTGAAACACACAATAGATAAATAAGGAGGCCATTTACATGTACATGTACATTAATTAGGGCGCATTGACCCACCCTAGAACCCTGACAGGTTCCGCCTTCCCACCATTTATGATTCGCCGCTGCCTGATGTCATCGACTTTCGGGACAGCAGAACAGTGAGTCATCTACGTGACGAAGTCGAGTTCTTGACCGAAAATTAATGGGGAGTCTTCCTATTGTGTTTGAACAAAGTTTAAACTTTTTCACTAACAAAAATAAGCTTTCATTCGGAGATAAATAAGTAGGACAATTTCTTACAGAAGTGATATATATATATGTGCACACCCAATTTGCAAGCGTATTCCGTGTAATTATCCAGCGTGTGCGATAATGCAAAGTAACCCAGTTTGACCGCACCGCCACAGGATTTGGGGATCCCGTGCAATTGACCGAAGTGTGCGTCTATCCGACGTGCAATTAACTGGCTTCCATTGTATATGGATACTACATTTTGCATTACTTGATAGATCAAGAAAGGATAAAAAGACAATAACGAAACAGTTTAACTGGCCAGGAGAATCTAGCCTAGTTAATTGGTTAACTAGCTAACTCGGCTCAAAATACTGGGTGCATGTGCGCCCAGGTGTACCCAAAATTGGAGCTGTGCACCCAATTTTTTTCAGTGGGTGCACCCAAATATTTTCTTAGGTTTATGTATGGAAAGATATCAAGTATGCTACAAATGTAGTATACATCAGATTCTTGACATCTAAGTGTTCGAAAGATAATAAAAATGTCTGTCATGTTACTTGTAATTGTATAAGAATTTGATAGCTTGTGACTAAGTTTTGTTGTTAGGTTTTCTTGACATTCTACTTAAATTCAAGTGGTGCACCCAAAATTTTTTTGGTGCACCCAAATTGTTAAGCTGGGTGCACCAGTGCACCTAATCCCAAAAATGAATTTCGAGCCCTGTAACTAGTGTGATCAGTCTCACCTTGCCTGCTCCACTCTCACCACTGACAATGATAGCCTGGCTCCCCAGGCCTCTGGACAGGTTACCAAAGGCCTGCTGTGCCACAGCAAACACGTGCGGTGGTAGCTCCTAACATAAAAACACAACATTATGTATTAAGGACATTTTTATACATCAGGGCTCGAAATACCACCTACATATGCAGGTTAGTGCAGGTAAAATTGGAGCTGTGCAGGTATTTCTGGTGTCTACCTGCACCTAACCTGCACTGGTCCAGGTACTGGATTTTATACATAAATGTCCTATGATGTAGGTGTATGTAGATTGTTCTTAGATCAATAGATGCATTGACTGTTACCACTTATAAAGTATAAATCAAAGAAAAAATAGCAATTGTTTTTGAAGTTTTAGTATGATCAATACTTCCTAAATTCAGGGTGGTGCAGGTAAAATTTGTCTGGTGCAGGTTATTTTCAATGTTACCTGCACCAGCTATTCAATGCCATTCTTTAATTGACAGACTCTCTGTTTGTTTAATTGACTAACACTGACAATCAAGCCTAATGCAAGGTTAAAAGTGATACCTCTAGTTACCATTGGCTAGTTAGGCAACCTTGGCTGACTGTGATAATAACACTAACAGCCAAACAAATAAATGAACTCTAGGCCACACCAATTTAATTTCTTGGTTCACGGATTTTTTCAGAAAATATTGGGGCGGGCAGTCGAAAAGAAAAAGAAGAAAAAAATTTGCAAAAAGTCTGTGGTGAACTTATATAACACAAAAAAACAAGGTAAGTAGTCAAGTTTCAGCTTTTCATGGCATGATTTATCCAATGAATCTCTTCCTTTGATTTTATACCACTGTTCTGATCATGTGACTGCAAATAAGCGCTCTGATTGGTTTATCAGCAGTATGTGCCCCTGGAATGGGGTTTTTTAATGGTCTGCAATAGCAAAACCTACATGTATATCATTTTTCTTGGGACAACATTTGTTTTTTTCCAAGTCGGAAAAAAAATGGGTCGGGAAATCCGAGAACGAAGAAATTAAATTGGTGTGGCCTTAGTTACCTTTACATCCTGTGGTTGAGCAGTGCTGTAGAGATGTATCTTTGCCAGGCTGTAGAGACTGGGGACAGTGCTGAAAGGGTTGACAGCCACCAGCGTAATGCCTGCTGTGGTGTAGTACTCACCCTGCTTGTACCGCTCATGGATGCAGTGTAACACTAAGAAGAAAGAACAATGTGATATGATTGGAAACTAGGTGAAAGGCCGGACGTCCCTATAAGCGCTTCAAGGACTCACTGAAGTCGTCTCTCTCTCTGCAATACAGCATTCCACACTGGGAATGGGAGGCTATTGCAATGGACAGATGCACATGGCGTCATGCTGTTCATCAAGGATTAAGAAACTTTTAAAGCAATAGACTGAAACGACAAGACAGGAAGGAGCGCTTTGCTGTAACAAAGTAACTAAATCATGAGACTAGTGCACTAATGTACAACTGATTCATCTAGCTTTAGTTTGCAACTAGAAAACAAATGGTAGAAATACATTGTACACGCAAGTACACCTTATCGGATTTTATCCATCCTCCCATGTGTAAAAATGAATCATTCCAAAATGACCTCTGCAAAAAAAGGACTGCCTAAAATAACCAAAATGTTTTCAACAGATTTGATACCTTGTTTCTAGAAAAAAAAACATATTAGACTAGTATTTGCAGACTGCACATAGATAAAATGTTGGTGAATGTTTAATGTTGAACCTGAATGTTTCATAATACCTACCTGCAGGTTCTGTTAGAGGGTTGAGTCTGGTGAGGTCTTCTGTCTCCACAAAGTTGTTCTCTCCACACAGCTGTGGGTAGCCTCCCTTCACCCACACTACAGAATCCTGGGGGAGATTCAGACGTTGTGGTCATCAAGTCAGTAAAGCTAAGGGCACAACCCGCCGTACGTGCAATTTGTCCGTATTTTTTTTTAGGAGGCCACATCCGCCATGTATTTGAATTGCCCATACTGGCACGAGTGGAATCCGGAGCGAATAAGGGGCTTAATCAATGTCCCCTCCAGTGGATGATATGTTCTCTGACACAACCCCAGACAGCAGGCCGTAACAGGGTTCAAACCTCCAAATTTGCGATATCTTACATATGAGACACTCGAATTCATCACATACAAATTGTATACACTATTCAACATTATGCTTTCAACTAGAACAAGCTTCTTGCTAAAAAGTAAAAAGATGGGTTAAAGTACATACTAGTAGTGGTGCCACCTTCATATTTTCAAATGCAACAAGAAAATCAACTACAACAGTGTAAGGTTGAGCCTGATATTGATAATACTGTACCTGGCCTGGTCCAACTCTGACAATAATCCTGCCATCTTTCATGGTGCCCACAACGGTGGCCTGTACCCAGACTAGTGCCTCATCCTGTATCCACACATCCAGTCCCTATACACAGGAAAAGACGAGACATTCCATATCAAATCATGGGATACCACAGTGATGATCATGCTATATAAAACATTTATTTCATACCTGGGCTGTGAAAACTTTGATACATTACAGGTGTTCCATACCGTGTGATAACTTTCTTTACTGTATGTCATACCTGTGACGCGAAAACGTTCGATACGGGTGTTCCAAGACCGGGCCGTACGCTTCCGTATCACACAGGTTCGAAAGGCGTATCACACAGGCTTTCTTCGAGTAAATTGAACTATTTCGAATGGGCCGAATACAGCATGGTTGAAAATTTGAATATCGGTTTTGGACATTAGAATTGCTGTTGTTACAATCTTTTGTTCGAGGACACTTTCTAAACATTTTCTAAACTTCTGGTGCATTTCGCATCAAATTGTGTGTTTTGACAGGTAGGTATGACAATGACATAAATATAGAATACAAAACGGTACATATTCTGCATCACCCTTGGTCCCAGCCCTCCCGCATGTCGGATTATTCTCCGGCCTTCGGGCGATACCCGCGGTCGGGCTTGTACCTTGGGTGATACGGAATACACTGTATTGTATTCTATATTTATGCAAGGCTTGATTTATGTCATTCCTGCGCCATAACTTTCCATGCAGGTGTTCCATCTGGATGATAACTTGGGTCACTTGGTTTACTGTTGACACACAGAATTTGAACGCGCTAAACAAACGGAAAGTGTGCCGTTGTCGAAAATTTGAATATTGGATTCGGACGTGCTGTTAACTGTTACATTTTTTTTTGTTCGAGGACACCAAAGTTTCTTAACTACTGGATCCGGAACATTACGCATTGAAACATGTGTTTTCTTTGGGAGGTATGAAGCAAATGAAATACAACACAACTTGTTTTTCACATCACCTTCGGTCCAGCCCTCCCATGAGTCAGACCACACCCTAGCGTTCCGACGATCCTACCCACCGTTGGGCAGGAAGAATTCAATGATTCTTATTCTATATTTATGTTCAATATGATTTCATAATCCAAAGGTTGTGTTTATAAATTATATCAGTCTAACGACTCTAATGTTTAATTAACAAGACAACACACTATGATTTCAGTGGTCTGATTTCAGTATGTAATTTGAAATTTTAATTAATTTAGAATACAAGGCAAAATTCTATATAATTTCGGTATATAGATGTATGAATTTGAGCAAATTGTCATTAGCTAAAAGTCTAAAACTACATGTAATAAAATCATACCTGCATAACTATACCTCCTAACCTGAATACATCTTACCTTTTCATATTTCTTTACGGCGACAGCAGAATCTTCGTGTGTTGTTTTAGCATCCTGATGATTAAAGACATAAGTCTTCGTCAATAAGTTAAATATGACAGAAAAACTACTAGTATGTGACAAATTTTCTGCACGATGCTACCAGTGGACCCACCCCACCACCATTACGAAATGTCGAGCGCCGGATGCCACAAGGTAAGAAAATACATAAAACATCATACCCCTAATCTATAATACTTTCCACATCCCCCCGTACTGTTATAAACTAGCAAAATTACCAATTTTCCTTGTTTTCTGGCATTATTTTGAGCGTCAGCAACGTCCCGACCTCTCAGGACGTCAGCCATCTTGAATCTCGTTTCAAAACTTTGATCTGCTCTGATTGGTTAGATTGTTACCAATCACGTGCTTTTATTTCCAAAACGGCCTGTGATTGGTCAATATTCTTTTAACCTAGCGTTCGTTGCTCTTTGACCCTTTGACCCGGATTTCATCTCTTAGCCAAAGTTTGTGTGTGTTTTTCTTTTTTGGCAGCTGCAAATCCGTCTCATATTTTGCAGTCATGTTAACGTTTTATTACGACATAATGTCGCAGCCCTCGCGGGCCATCTTCCAGTTTCTCAAGGCTAACAACATCGTGTACAAAGACCATCCGGTAGCGATCAGAAAAGGTAAGAACAAAAGGGGGCTGGGAAAGAGGGGGAGGGGCGAAAAATTGAACTTTTGGACTCTTGGCTAATATGATCTAGTAACAACTTCAGTTTGTCTTAGATTTCTAATGACGCATGTGAGCAAACTCCCTTATTGCGACAATATGAATATGAAGCAAAGAAGAACGTTTAACACTAATCAACCTCCTTGCACTGATGTAGTAGAAATATTCGTAACAGTTACAGGGTCTTGTTGTTTCACGGAGCCACAAATCAATAAATAACTGCTCTGCCACGTTGTCGCCCTTATATGGTAACAAAGTTTCACCACTTTGACTGTAACTTTTCTCAGACTTTACTGCATCTGTTTTATGAGAAGAAAAACAGCACCAAGTATACACAAAGGCAAAACTCAAAGTATAGATCATTTCTTTATTATTTGATTAGAAAAGTGTTTTAATATCAAGGCTTGAAGTGCTGGTCAAAGTCCAACATTCTATGTTTTGTTCAAACAGTGAAGTGCGTGAAGTGCTATTGGCGTCCTTAATTTTAAAACATACTCAAGAAATTAGCCTTAAATCATGTTTACAATGCACAGGGGAGCACAAGTCAGACTGGTACATGAAGATAAACCCCATGGGAAAGGTTCCTGCCATCAACGACAACGGCTTCATTCTCACAGAAAGGTAAATGTTACAACAGTTTGAAAAAGGTAAAGGTCTTAGTTATAGCCTTGTTGAGACCACAGGGCTCGAAATACTTTTTTCTGCAAACCTGCACAGGTACACATTGAAAATTACATGCACCAGACAAATTTTACCTGCACCACTCAGAATTTAGGAAGTAAGTTCAGGAACCATTGCTATTTTTTTCTTCTTTTATACTTAATAGGTCAATGCAGCTAATAACAATCCACACGCACCTACACCATAGGACATTTATGTATAAAACCCAGTACATGGACCAGTGCAGGTTAGGTGCAGGTGGACACCAGAAATACCTGCACAGCTCCAATTTTACGTGCACTAACCAGCATATGCAGGTGGTATTTTGAGCCCTGGACCATATAGGCACTGTGTTTTGGGCACAGTATTAAAAGAAGGTGGCTACCCAATCAAATTCATCATCAGGTACTTTTTATACCAGGTTGGAGTGGAAACTCATGTTAAGTGAACAAATCAGTGAAACAATCAGCATATTTCTGACACGCTTCAGGGCGGCCGTACACTACCCGTTGTGACATGTGAATGAACTTTATTGCTTGTCGCGATCCTGTGAATTTCTTCTCGGGACCCTAAGAATAACTTCTCACTTCTCTGATACATTTATTGGCCTTCTGAAAGACATTCTGAATCATTATTGCCTCTGACGATGCCAAAAGCTCGCAGGCTATCAGCTATACAATGATTGACCCCCACTAGTTAGTTGAGCAGGGGATTAGGAGCATGATTTAGTCAGGCTAGAGTGAATCATTGTTATCTTTTCTTCATGTTTAAAGTGTGGCAATCCTGAAGTACCTGGCTGTGAGGTACGTCGTCCCCGACCACTGGTACCCCTCGGACCCCCAGCAGAGGGCTCGTGTGGATGAGTACATGGCCTGGCAGCACATGAACACACGCTTTAACTCAGCCGGGCTGTTCTGGAAAGAGGTAAGACCTAGGAAAAAATGCTGTGTCTCTCTAGAAAAACCTGCCGTCCCTAGACTTTATTTGAGTGGGCAGTGGAGTCACATTAGCCTGGGTACCATCCGGAAAGTAGTTCGCTCCGGCGTTCATTATATACTATATACAGTCGCTTCTACCTCTGACATTCATTATACAATATATACAGTCGCTTCTCTGTGTTTCCGTCTGGGAACGCGGACCATCTTAATGCCTGGAATTGTCCAAATTTGGACGCAGGCGCTGATTGGTCCCTACACATGAACGAATTATGGAATGGGTTCAAGCGCTCGTTCGAGCCAGTGTTCCACTTCCAACACCCGAAAAGCCCTGCGTCCCCTTGCGCATGCAGGCGGCCTGTTGTCATCAAACGAGTGCTCTAGAACCCATTCCTTGATTCGCTCATTAACTGATGTTAGCACCAAACGGTTTGAATGTGCAGGTCTCCAGACGGATAGCAGAAGCGAACATAGGAGTGAACTACTATCCGTATGGTGTCCAGGCTAGAGTCACATAGCTTCCAGGTAGAATTCTTATTCAGCCTGCTTCCTTTTGAAGTAAAAACAAGTTGCTTGTTCTATCTAATGAAGGATAAATGTATCTATTATGCACAACATTCAAGACTGGCAATGAATGACATTTAGTATCGTCTGTCTACTTTTGTATCTAGTGAAGTTACCGGAGAAAGTTACCGGCAAAAACAAGGAAGGAAAAAGACAGACTTCCATATATATGTCGTTCTGTCTAAGAGTAGGGTGCATGTCTAATTCATGAGAGTATTTTTTATGGCAAGTTCAGAATATTTTTACGTGCAAATCTCGAAAATTATGTGCAAATTGCAAGTTATAAGTATGTGTATTTCGAACCCTGTATACAGGTTATGATACCACAGATGACGGGCAAGCCATTAGACAAAGCTACACTGAACAAGGCTGTGTCCGAGCTGAACAACACCCTGGACATGCTGCAGACCATGTTCCTCAAGAATCAACAGTTTCTCTGTGGGGACAATATCACTATCGCTGACCTACTGGCTGTGAGTACTTTAAAAATTTGTACCAAGCCAAGTCTCTTATTAGTCTGGTTTTTATACAATTCTTGTATCTACAGTGCAAAACTGGTGTGTTATATAAAGCTAATTTCTTTTCCTTCATCATCATGATCTGAATTGAACCACTGAAGTAGAGATAAAGCTTTTTAAAAGGTCTTCCAGTACTTTTTTGTCCTTCACCAAAGCAGTCCTCACAAGTCCTTTAATACCCACAAACTTTGGTTAGAAACCCTAAAACCTAACAGCTGCCCTGTGCTTTCCTTCCCCCTACAGGTCAATGAACTGATCCAGTGCCTGTCTTCTGGCCGTGACGTCACCCAAGGCAGGCCCAAGCTGCAGGCCTGGATGAACCGGGTCAGGGAGAAGCTGCACCCCCATTTTGACAACAGCGTTGGTATGATCTACAAATTGAGGGACATGTCCAGGAGACAGCAGGCTAGGCTCTAGAGAGGTGGTGACAGGCTCTAGAGAGGTGGTGACAGGCTCTAGAGAGGTGGTGACAGGCTCTAGAGAGGTGGTGACAGGCTCTAGAGAGGTGGTGACAGGCTCTAGAGAGGTGGTGACAGGCTCTAGAGAGGTGGTGACAGGCTCTAGAGAGGTGGTGACAGGCTCTAGAGAGGTGGTGACACTGAGAACAGTGCAAAGATCAAAATGTGCTGCGGACCTAAATGTAACACTAGGTAGAGGTACCTCCGTAAATAGTTTCATCAGGTTGGCAGATCAATTGAACAAAGTCTTCTTCGTTACACAAACTTCTTTAAATCTTCAGTAAATGTTCCAACGACCATCTGTCGCCATCATCAGTACACAATGACACAAATACTATCGGTGCGATGTGAACTACACGGAGACAGTGCAGTCTGAACTTAACCTATTGTATTGGGACGTAATTACTTGACATTGGAATGTTCTTGAACATGATACGTTAAACATCATTGCTACTTTGTGACGTAGCAGCAAGGATGCAGTCATAATGCAATAGGTTAAGTTTGGACTGCACTGACTCTGTCTATATGGTTCATATAGCACTGATAGTATTTGTTTCATTTTGTACTGATGAAGGCGACAGATGGTTGTTGAAATGTTTACTGAAGAATTAAAGAAGGTTACATAACAGAGAAGACTTTGTTCAGGTTCAGGTACCGTTACAGAGGTTTAGGTCATCAATAAAGACAAAATCATGAAACAGTTTGTTTAGGCTTCAGACATCTTAGCATGTAGAGAACATCTCTTCTCAAGAGGATCTCAAATCGAAGATTGTAGTGCTGGTTTTAATGCTCATGCAATGTTTTCATCTTTTTCATCTTTGCTTTAAGACTACAGTACAGTACATCGTAGACCAGAAGAGACTTGGGTAATAGACTAATAAAGGTATTAAAGGCTAGTTGCAACAACAAACAAAGCCTGAACAATTCTTAGATGCTCCATCAAAAATGTAATTCCTAAGTAGCTAAATATGAATTTTTTAACAACAACAACAGACGTGAGTATGAAATTCTGAAATTCTCCATATTCAATTTGAGGATCAAGCTTTTTGGTATGTAATTTTTGATTGTGAAACTCTAAGGAAAAGGTTTATTAAGACAGTAATGTATGAAATGTAAACATATCAGTATATTTACAGTCTCCAGCTATAAGCTTGTTCACAATTCAAAGTGCCAATGCACAGTTAGATGCATATGTGGATGATACCTCAAAGCTGAGGACCGCTAACTTGTAAACCGTTCTTGTCTCAACCTTGCACGGATCTTATTGAATGTTCTAATGTCTTTTGTTTATGTCACAGGGGCTTTGAACTTTGACATATTAGCACATGCACATTTTAATCCTTGAATTGGCTTATTGCATTAAAAATGTGGCCAACTAACTTCAAACATACAAAACATACATTGGAACAAAGTTGATCCTAGTTGGAAAAAAAATGGAAGTATAGATAGGGAAATTATGAAATTGTATAATAAATTTGTTGCAAATAGCTGCTGCCACATGGCTGTATAAATTATGTAAGATTCTGTGGCAGCACAGTTGTATGATATCACGCTGCTTCAATAATTTCAGACAGTTAACTTTTAAAAGTTACTTTATGCAAATAATGCAACTGTTCAGATGGTGCATCTGATGCTGTGCTATGCTGTTGCACGTTTGCTACGAGTGATCCTTTGAAAAAGCTTCTCTACAGATGATCTTACCAAAAAGAAGTTGAACGTACAGTACATGATGTACTTGAAGTGAAATAAAAACACAACCATGACAACTTTTGTTCACATTTGTTATTACATGTCTTAGTCCTTGGTCTTAGCTTGGGGGTTTCATACAAACACGTAGCTGAGTACAGACTTGTGAGATCCATCTGCCTCACACACACACACTCGCACACACACATACGCACACACATACACACACATATACACATACACACACACACAAGTACACACACACACATACGCACACACACACACATACATGTACACACACTTTGCTTCACATTATGGACCAAATAGCATTACTCGTTCATCTGGGTATGATTTTCTTAACTGTCAGACGTGTCCAGTGACACTGACGGAAGGTAGTGGATTCTACCCGAAACGTCTGTCCGTTCCCCAAATCATACCCAGTTGCTTATAATTAAGTAAATGTCATTTGGCGTATCTTATTACCTGGATGTCAAACCTTCATCGATTTATTTACGTTATAGGCTGATAAACAGATCATAGAGGTGGAAAGGATACCCATATATGAAATATTTCCCTCATTCGATAATAGTTACAACAGTTCAAAGTCTTATGTTAACAACGCGCTCTGAATTGCGTATGTGGGGAAGGACAACCTCAAGCCAACCGTCCACACTTACGCCACATCTTCAAAAAAGACGCTGGAGCCGTATGCTCCCCGTATAGGAACTTTATTCGAACCAGTACACAACAAACATGTTTCGCCGTGTGGCTTCCTCAGTGCAAGGCGGGTTGTATAGACATATTATTAACCTCCTTGCTCAGTGTTATGGCTCGAATGTTGGGTTGCGTTAAACGTTACTTTTCATTGCTCGGTTGTGTGACATTCAAGTCTAACTGTATCATAAATTCAACGTGTCTGTCTTTCCTCCGACGGACTATTGCTTGCCATACACCAATTAATGTTCCTATCAAAATACATGTCAGACCAAAGCCATCAAAGATAGACGGTACAAAGCCGACACGGCAGTCCATAGGCAGAAAACGCATTGACCTGTAGCAGTACTGTTACCGCATTGATCTCAACAAGCTTCAGGCCAGCGTACCTGAGTACGATTCCTGTACTACGACTTACACAGTTTGTAAACAAGACTGCGGCAGCAGTCGGCTCCAGTTACCATATGCTGGCAAACTTGGTATGGTTGGAAACGTCGCTTAGCAAGGAATCGAAAGATGAAAACCGCAAAATATGAGGATACTTCCTTCTCGATATATTCTTGAGTATACGGGCTCTGTTTAGGCGCAACCGCTAGCTCCTTTTTTGAAACACCGCCTGTCACGGCACCGGGAAGGGGGGTGACCTATTAACGCGATTGTAGCTTAGGCTGTAAGTTCCGGCCTGGCACACTTAGTATGGTTGGAAAGGTCGCTTAGCAAGGAATCGAAAGATGAAAACCGCAAAATATGAGGATGCTTCCTTCTCGAGACATTCTTGAGTATATGGGCTCTGTTTAGGCGCAACCGCTAGCTCCTTTTTTAGAAACACCGCCTGTCACGGCACTGGGTAGGGGTTGGGGGGGGGGGGGTGACTTAATAACGCTCTTGTAGCTTAGGCTTCAAGTTCCGGCCTGGCAAACTTGGTATGCTTGGAAAGGTCGGGTAGGGGGATGACTTAATAAGGATAATTCCTTCTCGAGATATTCTTGAGTATACGTGCTCTGTTTAGGCGCAACCGCTAGCTCCTTTTTTGAAACACCGCCTGTCACGGCACCGGGTAGGGGGATGACTTAATAACGCTCTTGTAGCTTAGGCTTCAAGTTCTGGCCTGGCAAACTTGGTATGGTTGGAAAGGTCGCTTAGTAAGAAATAGAGAGATGATTTCAAACTGCAAAATATTCCTATACTTCCTCCTCGAGATTTTCTTGAGTATACGGGCTATGTTTAGGCGCAACCGCTAGCTCCTTTTGAAACACCGCCTGTCACGGCACCGGGTAGGGGGGTGACTTAATAATGCGATTGTAGCTTAGTCTTCAAGTTCCGGCATGGCCAACTTAGTATGGTTGGAAAGGTCGCTTAGCAAGGAATCGAAAAATGAAAACCGCAAAATATTCGGATACTTCCTTCTCGAGATATTATTGAGTATACGTGCTCTGTTTAGGCACAACCGATAGCTCCTTTTTTTGAAACACCGCCTGTCACGGCACCGGGTAGGGGGATGACTTAACAACGCGATTGTAGCTTAGGCTTCAAGTTCCGGCCTGGCAAACTTGGTAGGGTTGGAAAGGTCGCTTAGCAAGGAATCGAAAGATGAAAACCGCAAAATATTCGGATACCTTCTTCTCGAGACATTCTTGAGTATACGCATACGGGCTTTGTTTAGGCGAAACCGCTAGCTCCTAATTTGAAACACCGCCTGTCACGGCACCGGGTAGGGGGATGACTTAATAACGCGATTGTAGCAAGGGCTTCAAGTTCCGGCCTGGCAAACTTGGTGAGGTTGGAAAGGTCGCTTAGCAAGGAATCGAAAGATGAAAACCGCAAAAATATTCGGATACTTCCTTCCAGGAATATTTTTGAGTATACGGGCTCTGTTTAGGCACCTTTCTGTTATAGGCGCCTTTCGACGAAAGCTAAAAAAAGGCTTTTTTTTAGACGAAAAAAAAAGGACAAAAGGATGACATGCCTACAGCATCCGGTGTTCCCAAGCGGTCTCCCATCCAGGTACTGACCGGACTCGACGTTGCTTAACTTCCGAGATCGAACGAGATCGGGTGTACTCAACGTGATGTGGCCGTAGGCGAAAGATGGTGTTTCGGAGGCGCCCTTATAGGCGCCTTTCGACGAAAGCTAAAAAAAGGCTTTTTTTTAGACGAAAAAAAAAGGACAAAAGGATGACATGCCTACAGCATCCGGTGTTCCCAAGCGGTCTCCCATCCAGGTACTGACCGGACTCGACGTTGCTTAACTTCCGAGATCGAACGAGATCGGGTGTACTCAACGTGATGTGGCCGTAGGCGAAAGATGGTGTTTCGGAGGCGCCCTTATAGGCGCCTTTCGACGAAAGCTAAAAAAAGGCTTTTTTTTAGACGAAAAAAAAAGGACAAAAGGATGACATGCCTACAGCATCCGGTGTTCCCAAGCGGTCTCCCATCCAGGTACTGACCGGACTCGACGTTGCTTAACTTCCGAGATCGAACGAGATCGGGTGTACTCAACGTGATGTGGCCGTAGGCGAAAGATGGTGTTTCGGAGGCGCCCTTATAGGCGCCTTTCGACGAAAGCTAAAAAAAGGCTTTTTTTTAGACGAAAAAAAAAGGACAAAAGGATGACATGCCTACAGCATCCGGTGTTCCCAAGCGGTCTCCCATCCAGGTACTGACCGGACTCGACGTTGCTTAACTTCCGAGATCGAACGAGATCGGGTGTACTCAACGTGATGTGGCCGTAGGCGAAAGATGGTGTTTCGGAGGCGCCCTTATAGGCGCCTTTCGACGAAAGCTAAAAAAAGGCTTTTTTTTAGACGAAAAAAAAAGGACAAAAGGATGACATGCCTACAGCATCCGGTGTCCCAAGCGGTCTCCCATCCAGGTACTGACCGGACTCGACGTTGCTTAACTTC
Organism: Branchiostoma floridae; assembly: GCF_000003815.2. Classification (NCBI taxonomy): domain Eukaryota; kingdom Metazoa; phylum Chordata; class Leptocardii; order Amphioxiformes; family Branchiostomatidae; genus Branchiostoma; species Branchiostoma floridae. The sequence goes on from NW_023365788.1 coordinate 98,718, forward strand.
CGAGATCGAACGAGATCGGGTGTACTCAACGTGATGTGGCCGTAGGCGAAAGATGGTGTTTCGGAGGCGCCCTTATAGGCGCCTTTCGACGAAAGCTAAAAAAAGGCTTTTTTTTAGACGAAAAAAAAAGGACAAAAGGATGACATGCCTACAGCATCCGGTGTTCCCAAGCGGTCTCCCATCCAGGTACTGACCGGACTCGACGTTGCTTAACTTCCGAGATCGAACGAGATCGGGTGTACTCAACGTGATGTGGCCGTAGGCGAAAGATGGTGTTTCGGAGGCGCCCTTATAGGCGCCTTTCGACGAAAGCTAAAAAAAGGCTTTTTTTTAGACGAAAAAAAAAGGACAAAAGGATGACATGCCTACAGCATCCGGTGTTCCCAAGCGGTCTCCCATCCAGGTACTGACCGGACTCGACGTTGCTTAACTTCCGAGATCGAACGAGATCGGGTGTACTCAACGTGATGTGGCCGTAGGCGAAAGATGGTGTTTCGGAGGCGCCCTTATAGGCGCCTTTCGACGAAAGCTAAAAAAAGGCTTTTTTTATGCCAGCCTGAAATCACTTTCAGTCCCCTTGATTTTGAAGGGGAATCCTATCGAGCACCGAAGGCATGGCGTGACGTTGCACGTCATTTCTAGGGGGTCTGGTTTCCAGAAAATTTTTAAATCAAGACCCTCTGAAACACTATTTTGCTGCATTCTGAGGTGCAAATTTGCGTGTAGACTAAGCTGTTCAATGGCATCTGTTTTGTTGAAGAAGAACACATGGGTTTCAGTTTTTTTTATATCTTTACATATCAATTTTTGTCTGTCCCAGGGGAAGGAATGGGGAAAACTTTTTCCGGTCCCCGGCTGCAAAATTCCTTCAAAGAACTGAAGGACAGGTGCTGGCTACAACCCTGAATTATACCTGTTTTATATGTCCAGCAGCGAGCCACTTCTTTCTCACATTACTAAACAGATATGTGTTGATGCGTATTTGGAGCCTTGTGAATGTGGTGCAAGTGGTTTCATGAGAGAAGGAGTAACTAGCCTGTCTTCTTATATATTTATAAAAAAAAAGTAATAATTTGTTGGACAGAATATTTCAAATTTGTTGATAAGAATACCCCTTATAGCTCCTGTAATGTGACAAATGGTGTGATTCTTGTGCAGTTTCAGTATCGCTGCTGCTATCACTGCTATTAGAGGGAAATACTTAGGCTTCCTCCAAATTTATTTGGGCCAATGTGGAGCTACATTGTACCCGACCTTTGTTCGGAATAAACGTGTAAGACTCCAGACAAGAAAGAGCCCTGCAAAAGGCTCTGCATGGCGGATTTCGAAAACATTTAACACAGAATACTGAATAGTCCCAAGTATGTGGAACCTTAAAAGCATGGCTTGATATCACATTAAATTTGGTTTTCTGGACAAAAATTACCATGTAAAGACGGTTTTTACTATGAAATTCTGGAAATACAAATATGGCTGCCGCCAAGCCCTACTTAAAATAGAAATGCATACGTATTGTCGAAGGGCCAATGTTCTAGAACATGCTTATTTTATCAAACAAACGAAAAGGAAGCTACAATGGTACTATCTCGCTTCGAATCTTCCTTTTTCAATTTACTAAAATTCGCTGTATTAAGTAAGACAACTGCTATAGATATACTTCATGGAATTTGACAGGCTTGAAAAAAGCTTGGATACGTCGAGTATCACTGAAAGGAGTTGCTCATTGAGCAGTGGTGATCGACCAACACATGATCGAGCTACACATGATCGACTAACCTTTTAAGATAGTACGGTTGTGTTGATTTAGTTATATTGAAGACATCCGCTCGTCCATCAATTTTATACTGGAAAAAATGTGTGTATGATTGTATGTATGTATGTATGTATGTATGTATGTATGTAGAAGACGAACATAACTCAAGAACTTTTGGGCCCCTATCGGCCGGTTACAGTACTGCAGAGGAAGTTCCTTTTTATATCTCGAGTTATGGACATGCTGCGTCTATAGATTTTGAGTGGTAAACAACTCTTGATGTCGAGAGTAAGTGGCACATGCTTGGGCCTCCTAGACGCTTGTTTTGGAGCTGCAGGGCAGGTTTAGCGTAAGACTCTGAAAGGAAATAACTCAAAAAGCGGTTGACGGATTGTTATAATTTTTTGGCATGTAGGTAGCTTAAGTGATGCTTAATACAATTACATATCTATTATGCAAATTTGAAATTAATTTGCATACGTAACGAGGAAATCGTCTAAAGACGCTCTGTTCCATTATAGGACGATAGGAACATGTGGCAATCGTAACTGAAAAAAAGGTAGAATATTGAAAGAGAAATATCATGCAAAATAAAAAAATGCAACAAAATCAATGTAGTACATGACGGGAAATTCCTCCTTGTAGCATTTGGAGCTTATGTGCAGGTAAACATCGTTGAACATCAATTATGCGAATGCGATAAAGCCTTCTTTCTTAACATAGATTGTGTGTGTCTGTTGTTTGGTGGAGGTGATGATCAACTATCATAATTATGCAAATAAGGACCTTATTCGTATGATTTATGACAAACTATTAATAAAGCAGTTGTAAAGGTTAGAATTATTTGGCGAAGGTTTGGGTCGTGGAAATCTAGCTTGCTGGATATTGTCAACAAAGAACAATTTGAAGATTAGCAGCAGATTTTATCGTGTCAATACGGTGACATTTGTGTGAGCCGTCGTGTACGAAAAATCCTGAGATCTGCTATTCCAGGAACCATCTAGGCTGTTAACAACGGTAGTACAGTAATATCCAAGCAGATCCTACAATGGCATAAGATAGTATCAAACTGGCCAAGGAGTGTGGTCAGCCAATAGGTGATCATTTGCCATGTAGCCCAGGTACTAGGTAGCGCAACACACTCCTAAACCAGCTTCACACCTCTGTCAGCTTTTGATACTACCTTATGCTAACGTAGGCTCTGCTTGGAGATTATTAGTACAATGAGACTCCCTTGTATGCTCCCATTCCACTAGACAGCGATAGCGCTTAGATATCGCGGCGAACTAAGTCGGATTTGTGTTACCTTTGATTCCAAAATCATATCGCATACAAAATATAAAACAAACAAAACGCACAATGCACAAAAAAATTGAAATTTGTAAGGTGAGACAATAAGAAAAACGTTACAAAGCCTTCTTCTTACGTCAGTTTTGATTATAGCTTCCATAATCTAGCGAACTGTCTGTGATGATGCAATTTATGCCCAATAGCCTCTTTTATGTAATTAACCCGTCGTGCCCCTAACCAAACAGGTTGGACCTCTTTCTGGATCAAACCATCTGAAAGGTTAACGGGGAGGCTTGTTTTAAGATAGGATCATGACTTGCAACATGTAAAGTGTGTTAAAACTTCGTTGTGCCAGTAACATCATAGCGTATATATACATAACACATGATCTTAGTGCAAACTTTGAGCTGTGTACGTTCTTGGCGATTAGGTGACCAAGATTCCACCCCCCTGTAAGGTTGAATGTTACATTCCAACTGGCCCTGTCAGTTATCTCTAGTACGGATTGCTGTCGGGTTGAGAATTTAAACAATCTGTCAATAATGACGTTTGTACTGAGAAGTATTAGACAAGCTTTGCAGAAGCTGGCCGGTTGTCTTGTTTGGCCCTGCCGTGTGAAGGATACAGGGAAAGGACTGCCAGGCTACACCGGAGAGCCGATACCAGACCGGACAGATCTCACTGCAACACCGGTGAGTACAAGTACACGTGTTGTCTGACAACTTGTCTGCACAAAGGGCTGGGGTTGGGGTAGGTTTAAGCAAGGAGCTTCTATCTGATAAAAGCTCCTTGGTTTAAGCGTTCTTTGAAATACCTTTTTAAGGTATTCTATATATATATATTTACACAATAGCAACAAAAGTGTTATGTTTACCAAGTGTAATCATAATGGTTTAATAATTTGCCTGTCCCATCTATACCTGAAATAATTAGTCGACAAAACATTTTGAAACAGTACAAGAAACAGTGCAGTACCTTACACCAAGGACGTTATATAACGTCCTTGCTTACACCATGCGTTATTCACCCCCAGTGAATATCAGCAGTGTGTATGTGTGTGTGTGTGTATGCGTGTGTGTGTGTGTTTATGTATGTATGTATGCATGCATGTATGTATGTGTATGTATGCATGTATGTATGTATGTATGTATGTATGTATGTATGCATGCATGTATGTATGTATGTGTGTGTGTGTGTGTGTGTGTGTGTGTGTGTATGTATGTATGTATGTATGTATGTATGTATGTATGTATGTGTGTGTGTGTGTGTGTGTGTGTGTGTTTATGTGTGTGTGTGTGCGTGCGTGCGTATGTTTGTGTGTGTGTGTGCTTGTGTTAATGTGTGTGTTTATGTGTGTGTGTGTGTGTGTGTGTGTGTGTGTGTGTGTGTGTGCGCGCGCGCGCTTGTGGTCACAATGATGCTCGTGCTTTCATGTTGAAGTATGTGTGTATTACTAGTATTTCATGTTAGTATTTCATGTTATTGTTGTCATCTCTGTCTCACAGCTTTTGATATGTTAAGTCCAGCCTGTCCAGGTATGCAGGGTCTGATTGTTGTGATTAGATTGCCGGGCAGGTTTGTTGAATCATGTCGATAGATATAGATCAGTATAGGGCAGTGATTGTCAGGTTTGCTGCCGGCTTTTAATAACAAAACTGATATACTCAAGTCTAACCATTTGTCCACAATGCATTCTCATATGTATTTCCCTTATTATGATAATTCTCGCGGGTGATATTCATCCTAACCCAGGGCCAACCTTTCGCAAGGAAATTAAATTCATGCATATTAATGTTAACAGCCTGGTAGCTGGGTCAAAAATGGACGAACTGTCCGCTATTGTAATCAAATTTAAATTAGATGTCGTCGCTATTTCTGAAACATGGCTGGGAGAGTCTGTTGATTCTGCTGACATATTGTTAAATGGGTTTCAGGCCCCCATTCGCCGCGACAGAAACAGGCACGGCGGCAGTGTTCTCATTTATGTATCTGATGAGATCGCCTACAAGAGACGCTTAGATCTGGAGCCTTCACCTGTTGAATGTGTTTGGCTTGAAATCTCTACAGGATGCTCTCGCATCATATCTTCTGTTTACTACCGTCCACCTGGACAGGACTCTAGCACTGCTAATGAATTAATTGACTTATTTATTGACTCTGTCTTTGCAGCTGGGTCCTCTAATTATGACGCTATGATGATAACAGGTGATTTTAATGCCAAGCTCAATGCGTGGTAGGCTCCTGATACAATTGTTTTGTCTCCCCTCTCAGCATGCCACCTCTGTTCCATAATTACCACCTTTAATCTATATTTAAAGTGCCCAAAGCCTTATGCTCGTACTGTATGTGATTATTCTAAGATTGACCTTAACTTACTAGAAGATTTCTCATTTGATTCCAAATGAAATGATATTTTCTATTGTAATAATGTCGATGATGCATGTGATAAGCTCGTTGAACTTATATTTGAAGCTAAATCCAAATGTGTTCCTCACAAAGTTATAGTTGTAAGACCCAGAGACAAACCTTGGATGTCTCCCAGAATTAGATCGTTAATGCGGCAGCGAGACAAATTACATAGAAAAGCCAAAGTATCCATTTGTCCTACATTGTGGTCTTTATACCGCAATATTAGAAATAATATTGTACGTAAAATATCTCTTTCAAAGTCTAACTACTACAACCGTCTCGTTGACTCATTGACGTACGCGTCTTCTCCTTGTTCCAGTAAGAAGTGGTGGCACATTGTCAAAACATTCTTTTGTAGCAAAGGGAGCTCTACCATTCCGCCTTTAAAGTCGGGTCACTCTTATGTAACTGATTCTAGTGAAAAGGCAAGAATGTTCAATGATTTTTTCTCTGCTCAAGCCTCTGTGGATGACACCAAGGCAAGCCTTCCACAAATTAAAAACCTTACCGACCACCATGTCTTGGGAAATGCAAATTTCACATAAGATTGCCAAGGCATCTAAACGAGTGTCTACACTTACCAAATTGAAATTTAGATTACCACGAACAGTACTTGATACTATTTATAAATCTTTCATCCGTCCTCTTCTTGAGTATGCCGATATCATATGGCATGGATGTACTTTATGTGATTCCCAACGTTTAGAAGATTGTGAACGGCCATACTCGCCAGTATCTTAAGGACTTGATCCCTCCCGTAGTTTCTGGTTCTACTTCTCATAATCTTCGCAACAAACACAACCTACGGCTACCGATTTGCACTACAAGTCGATACCGAAAGTCTTTTATTCCTTATGCAACGCAACATTGGAATGTTCTTAACACTGCTGTTCTTAACACTTAGCTTTTCACTGTATAAAAACATGTAATCAAATTAGTACGCCCCTCCATCAATAAACATTTTAGTTACGGTCCTCGATACACCTGCGCCCTCTTTACACGCCTTCGCATCGGCACCTGAAGTCTGAACCATAGTTTATTTATTCGCAATTTAGTCTCTAGTCCAGCCTGTAACTGTGGGTGTCGATGTAAAGGTGTTGTACATATTTTGTTATACTGCCCTACCTATCAACAATACAGAATTCATTTTTTCGGCAATCTACAGCAATACTCACGACTTCAATAGTTTATCCGAATCAGCCCGTATCCATCTACTATTAAGGGGTTCACCTTTCCTGTCACATTATACAAACTGCAGTATCTTACAGTTAACCCGGTCATCTATTGTACATACCAAACTTTTGCAACTACCTTGTAACCTGACTTATATGTAAATAGCTGTGAACTGTTTGTTTTGATATTGTCATTTTATTTGTTCTTGTCAGTTATCCTTTTTTGAGATGTGGTGTGAATATTAGCGTACTGCTAGAGTGTATTTCCTCTCTGTCCTGTTTTGTACTTTGATGTTGAATAAGTAAAAATAAAAAAAATTACGATCGCATTCTCTACCAGCAAAGACTACGTAGAACGTGGTTTGTACGTTTGTGTTTGTGTGTGCGCTTGCGCATGTGTGTTTGCATTTGTTTCTCACTCTAACTCTCTCTCTCTCTTTACGGAGAGTAGATTTTGCTATTTTTGCAATGATCTACCATATACGTATTTCTTCCCCCACAGTGGTCATCTAACCAGAAGCTGTTCGTGACCTACCGCGTGGTGTGCGCAGTCTTCACCCTCGCCATTCTCATCTGGAGCGTCCCTACGGACAGTAACCGGTGGATCACCTTCTACTCCAACTGGGTGTACTCCACATTAACCCTCCATTTCTGCTGGAGCGCTGTCGTCTGCCTTAAGGAATACCGCAAAAGTCATGACGGTCCATCGGAGAGAACGCTCTACATCGGATGGGTAATATACGACATGGCCATGGCCACGAACTTGACTGTGTCGGCAGAGTACTGGTTCTCGCCATGGCCTGTCACTATAGGCCTTCGTAGTATCCTCCGGCACGGATTGAACTCGCTCATGGTTGCCGTTGACGTGCTTTTGTGCGGGATTCCTTCGCGGTTGAACCGCGTGGTGTATCCCGTCCTTCACCAAGGTATCTACTGCGTGTTCGTGGTTTTATACTGGCTTGGTGGTTTCAGGGGGTACGATGGAAAACAGTACATCTATTCCTTTGCTGACCTGAACACTGTCCCACTCCAAACCGTTATCATCATGGTGGGAAACACGTTTATAGTTATGCCGGTGTTTCACGTCGTGGTGTGCGCCTTGTACCGGTTGCGTTTGAAACTACTGAAGAAGTTTAGAAGTAAAAACGCTTACGAAGCTGTAAAACGAAAACCAATGCAGACTATAGAGACGGAGGTCGTCCACGGCAAGTTTAAAGAGATCTCTGCTGCCCAGGTTCAAATAGAATGTTTGAATGAATGAATGAACTGCATTGCTTAAAAACTGCATAGGGTACAACGTAAAGGCAACAACTGATAAACAAAAGATCTACGAGGCTAAAAACAGAACAAAAAAATATTACAGATAACAATATGAGAGTTACAGTGCAGTCATGTATGGTCTCGTATTTGGAATAATATACAAATAAATTGACCTATGTATGTGGACATAGGAGTTTGACATGAAAGTAATAGATAGGATGGTATTTGAGACCATGTAGAGCGTTGTCTTGAAAGAAATAGAAAAACAACAACCTCCGAACCATCACCTACAGTCCACGTCTAAAATGGCTTTTTAAAAAGTGATAGTAAAATCTAAATGGTATATTATACACTTATGATTAGCTCAAAATGGACAAATCTAGGCCATAAGCATTCACTGTGCATGTCATGATTACAATAAACAAAAATGTTAAGAGTCATAATCTGAAGCTTTTGGGTGGCAGATAGCTTTTGATGCATAAGGAATGAGCGGCATAGGTTTGGCCCACCTGCAGCTTGCTCTGAAATCACAATCGCGTTATGTTAAAATTATTCATTACACATGTAAAATAACAGAACAAACGAAGGAACGATTCCATAATGATATTAAAGCAATTTATTTCTGATTATGGAATTGTGGCTATGATTTGCATATTTTGTGTCAGGTAGTACTTATCATGTATCACATCCTTGTCCGTTTTCTGTTATTACTGTGGCTCTATCGGATACTGTGAACTGCCTTTCAGATAGGCCCTGGGTATATATACATGCATACATGCAAGCAAGCAATACAACATTATATACAAGGCGACAACGTGCTTCTACATAAAGTACCTTAGTCGTTATGTAATCCAGGTCTTGTCATATCGTGTGGTTTGAAGGTCAAATTCAAACGACCAAACGATTACATCCACCAAGATTCCAGTTCTTTTTACTTGTGACGTTGTAAAAAGCATCATACAGGTATAGCTCGGCTATTACTATTGCAGCACTGTAACATTTGTAATGGTTGTAATGAAATTTTCTGGATATAGTATTTGTACATGGTAAACTTGTCCTTCGTACTTAGTACTTACAGCATAGGATGTTCCAGAAAGCTACACAGATTGTACTAAGAAGTAAGTTAAACATACATGTGTTTTCTAGATTGAGTGAACTTATTGAATATTCTACATTAGAAATGCCCCGTTAAATGCTTGTAAAAGAAACATTTGCACACGGAACGAAAAAAGGTACCATATATAATAGATTTACGACAAAGTCACAATCACTAAGCTTGAATTTATTGACATACTTATTCATATAGTAAAACAAAAGTACAGTGTCTTTCGCTAGGTCGATTATACCTAAAAAAAAAAACAAGTGACCGTAGGTAACATAGTCTGTGACGTCGGTCTGGTATATGTTGGTTGTTTTGTCTTCTTTGGTGTGTGACGTTGTGCTTACATCCTATATGATTCTTTTCATGGTGTTAGATATATCGTTGTATCTAAAGTTGCCTAATATTTCTGTGTCATGTGAATCTTACTAAACAGGTATGGATTGTGAGATAACATGTGGCCAAAGTCAAAAAGATATGGTGACGATAAGTTACCGGATGGTCTACTCTAATACACAGGCACATTCACACACAGACACACCTACAAGACCGACAGGCAGACTGACAAACGCACCAAGTATTAACATGTTTCTGTTATGGACGTAATAAGTATGAAGCACGGAATAGGACCTTGATGTTTCTTAGTCGAAGTCCGGGAATATGATATGGCTAAACTTCATTTGGGACGAGAATTCTTACACGCTTCATTGCAAACGGCGACAGGAGGTATTTGATTGACAGGGTCATTAGTGGAACATTAGATGTCGGTTCCCATGTCCCACATACGATAACACACAGCTGTTGATGATGAACTGTGCGATAAGTTTTTAACTAGTGTGAAGCCATAGGGTAGCATGACACAGTGTTAATGGGTGAATCCCGGGGTCCATGATGCTGGTACATAAAGTAGTACGGATAAACTTGTTGAATAAGAGGTAGAAAGCAAACGCGCGTAAAATTCTTGCACATATCGCGCATCTGCTTAACTATACCCAATTACCTCAACGGGCACCATATGCAGACATGGGCCAATACACTGTGAAACGTACAATTTGCAGGGGTGATTTCTGAAATTATTACATACATAATAAAAACAGCTGCCGAAAAAATAAAACACCTTGCATCATCGTCCAACTATGTGTAGAGAACCTGCCAAACCACAAACGTATGCGACAACGGGAACATGCAGATATAGATGCGAACGCGCGTTACATTGACGACCAGAGAACATCACGCATCTGCTTGCAATATCTCAATTACAGCATGACCCATATACAGGGGATCTGGACTAATACACCGAAAGATGAACATTTTGTAGGGGTGTTATTTTTATTGCGTCCCTAATAAAACCAACTGCCGCAAAAACAACAAAAAAAAAACAACGTGCATCATCGTCAACCTCAGTGCAGATGACCTGCCAAACAACGTACGTATGCGACAACGGGAACATGCAGATACCGATGCGAACGCGAATAACTTTGACGATCAGGTAACACCACGCATCTGCTTGACAAATTCCAATGACACCATGACCCACATACAGAGGATCTGGACCAAAACACCGCAAGACGAACAAATTGTAGGGGTGTTATTTTTATAAAATCCATAATAAAACCACCTGCCGCAAAAAAAAGTTCACGTGCATCATCGTCAACCTCAGTACAAAGGACCTGCCAAACCACATAGAATTCAGACAATAGGAACATATAGATACAGCTGCGAACGCGCGTAAACGTGACAAAACTAAAAGTCTGTCGACCAGAGGGTCTGGTCACAGACTAACAAGTCGATATATGAATGAATTGTACCACTAAAGTAACTGGTTTTTATTCTCCAAGCAGACGTTAGGTCAGTGGATAGCAGTGAAAAGGCTTTTTTACCACTTGAAGGGAGAGGCAAGAAATTCCAGCCACTCCTATCCCAAAAATAACTGGTTCTAAGGCCTAGACATATTGTCACTTAAGAGACAGAATTGGCTAAGATATTTGAAATATTAAACACAACTTCTGCCTACCCAATACCTCTCTCTCATGTGTCAGGAAAGAAAGCCTGTAACGATAAATAGAAAATTTTTCGGAAGTAAAAATTATTCCAAATTCATAAAGATAAAGATCTGTTCACGGAAAAGAAACATTAAGCAAACAGTCAAGTAAAGAAACACATCATATAAAATCTTATTATTCAAAACATATAATATATATATATATATATATGCTGAAAATTTTACGCATGATATATATCTGCTGGAAATTTTACGCATCAAACTGCCAAACTGCATGGAATGTCTTCGTCAAATGTTACTTTGCTAGTTTTCCCCACTTATATTAACTAGGGAATAGGCATACATTGTTATGAAAATAATCTATTTTGAAATCAAAATCTGCGTATGAAATAGACACTTACACGTCGAACATGCATACATTTAAAAAATAGGTTGTTATTTTTAATTATTTCCAACCTTGTCCTGATGCAGTAGCTGCTCCAACATGTCATCTATGACGTCAGGCGTGGGCCTCACATCCGGGTCATCCAGCCAGCACAGGTTCATCACTTCATACCTTATAAGTCAAACATTGAAAATACAACCATGACATTTACATTGAGACCACAGGGTTGTCATTGAGACATTGTAGGATTGAAATTGTTTTCTCAAAGTTTCAAATTGCAAATGCGACGAATTGGGACTAAGTGAGCAAATGAGATTGGTACCAAAACCTGGTTAAAGAAATTTAACAAATGAAAGAACAAAAACAGACAATAAAATAGACAGATTGTGTCTCTGGAACAGGCTTACGGACAGTCTGGTAAGAGACGTCAATTTCCGAGAGCCTCTAAACTTTTAACTTAGGAGTCGGGCCCATCACTACCTCTCCAAGATGCAAGAGCACGTCTAACTGATCTGGAGTAATATGCAGACAGCCTTTATTGTCTGTCTTAGGAATCAGCTCTATTGGTGGTTATTGTTTATACTACAGCATGTCATATATAAAAAAAAGCGATTCTACAAAACGCACATACATATTATAGATAAACGTATAAGTCGTTACTTTAGGGTGCGGTCACATACCCTGCGATCTTAATTTATATGTACAACTTTGATATCATAGGAACTTAAACTATAAACTGTCTATAGCAGAGTCACCCTCCGACAAGAATCTCATTTTGTGTAGCAAGGCAGCTGAAATTTGTAGGACACATACAGTCCCAAACAAATTCCCTAAGTTAGTGATCGCAAGATGTATGTTGCCGCGCTCCTACATACTCACAGCTCGTCCGAACAGCCGTTCGGCTTCTGCAGGCGGTACCCTCGGCGGAGTCTGGTCACCAGCGTCTCGTACCCACAAACCTCCGGATAAGGCGTGCCTCCTGGAAGGTTTCAATTCGTACATTAAGGACAGCATCATGAACAAAAATATATATTCGTCTAATGCGTGATGCTGAATACAAACAAATAGGAGCACGCACTCTTTTCTTCCACATTTCCATTCGTGATTTAAGCAACTAGTACTTGGCACCGTATCTTGGACCAAGACTGTGTCAAGTTCTTATTGTATATGGAAGACTAGCGACCTAACAAATTTTACAACTTAGGATGTACAATTTAAAAAAAAATATTAAAGTTCGTTGGGGGACAAGGTAGAAACCTATAGAGATATTCATGTACAGATTTAAAGACCAGGAGGCACAGAGAATTACGTCATTAATGCTATTACATGTATAACTTTCGGGAAGGAATATGACATAAAGATGTGTCATTTGGTTACCCCACGTAAGATTGACGCAGAGGTGCTCACCCAAAGTAGCTATCTCCCACAGCACGACTCCGAACCCCCACATGTCACTCTTGCAGCTGTAAACACCCTCGATCAGGGACTCTATCGCCATCCATTTGATCGGGAGCAAAATATTGGTCTGCGGGCAAATACAATATTAAAATTACACTCATTCATACACTTTATAGTTCACTCTTACTCACTCACTCACTCACTCACTCACTCACTCACTCACTCACTCACTCACTCACTCACTCACTCACTCACTCACTCACTCACTCACTCACTCACTCATTCACGCACTCACTCACGTACCCACGTAGCTGGTGGCCGTAGGGGCAGTCAGACTGTTAACACGGTCTTTTCACGTGACAGTTACTGGACAAAATTTGGAAATTGTCTTTCGCCAGTGACGTAAGGAAAATCTGGATTTACCAGGTTTTCAACTAAAACTCTGAACTGATATATAAAAACTAGAGTTCGGGGACCTCATACCTCCATGAAATATTTATTGCTTTTTTGTGGATGGTATGTATGTTTATAGTCGGTTGTATTTGAGAGTAATGGTTATATAATATAAATGTTATGGGAAAGTAGTGGTGTATTTATTTAATGACACAGAGGATGTCCATCTGATTAGTAATTATCAAAATGTAAATGTGACACTTAATTGTGTAATGTGCGTTTAAGAGGTCGACGGCATATGGTAGCGTGGTGTTCCTTAAGCTTGATGTTTGGCATTTAAAATGTCTAAGGTTGTCAGCATTATTGAGGTTCGACTATGTGCCTCAGAGCGGTGTGGTGGGAGGAAGTTGGGAAACTCAGAAAGAAGAAGGGATGTGGCCAACTTTAGTCAAATGGTGATTTAATTTTCCACCAATATGTCATAACATCAGCTGTTCACACGGTACAAAAACGAGATGCACACTTTCCTCTGACAGCCCTACACCAACTGTAAGATGAATACTTGGCGCCAACCCCGTCTGCTAAAAAACAAGTACCATTGGCTACGAAAGAGACAACTAACAACTGTCCCTTATCGTAACAAAATCAGAACATCTGTATCGCCCATAAAACTTCTGACACCCAACCCAGATGAAAGGACCTAATGGCATTTTAATCACCATGTCACTCAAATCAGCAATACAGTATGTGAGACATCCATACCCGTTAAGCATTATCGTTAAATGTACCTCAACTTCTTACAATTATACTTACGCTTCACATCTCCATGATATCCTAAGCAGACATAAATAAAACTAATTATCATATTAAAAAAACTCGGGGTTCTCCAAACAGCTGTCACCTCACCATCTGCTTGGAGCTAAGCCCATTAACAAACACATAAAGTACGATGCCTGTACCAATATATCTCAAATATAGGGGTGATTTCTGATATTATCACATCGATTATAACGACAGATAAGGCTCCCAAAATCTCATCGATTCGAGCTTTCATCACACCCCACCAACACAACAAGTATGAAACCAATCCATCCAGCCGTTCTTGAGTAATCATCTACACAGACAGAGACACATAACAGAAAATATAACCTCCATTCCATGACATTTCATGGAGGTAATAAAGTAAGAAAATACCAAGGTCGACTTTAGACTGACGATAGTATACGGTCGTGTGGTTGTGAAATCGTTGAGAGCGACGGTTTGTCTTGAGACACTGTCACGGTCAGGTTAGCGGGAGACCCTTTACTTGATATGGAGTATTTGGTTTATCTACGGGCAAATTACGTGACATACGAATAACAAGAGATAACGATAAAATTATCAATTATCATTACCTACAGTTTGACACAGAGAATCCAGCAAGAGCAGAAAACGCCCACAAAACACATATCAATTAACCGATGAGGGGTTTATTTAAATGTTGCAATGCATTTTGGAAATTGTTTCTGGTGAAAAGTTGTACCTACCAAAGGATGCCTCATGTACTGTGTTGTAATATACACGTCACGGGCCAGTCCGAAGTCGGAGATCTTGGCGACCAACCGTCCTGCCTGCCCGGCAGGAGAGGTCAGGACGATGTTTCTACACGCTAGGTCACGGTGGGTGATCTGTTTGGTAAACAAAAATGTAAGATTAACGAGGTCATTAACGCATTTTTGAAAGCGTAGGGGCAGTGTGGATAGGGCACGGCCCATCCCTCTCCTCACGCCTTTTACCTCGTCCCCAACCTTAGTGAAGTACTCATTTTTATACCTTGGTAGAGTAATCAAAGTCCCAACAAACAAAGAAAAACATATCAACTGCATGCCAAGGCAGTCTAACCCAGCACCTCTGGATTCTGGTTCAAATACCCCTGCCGTCACGCCAACACGACGGCACCGATCTATTAGGAGCAACCAATGACGGTGTTGGTAGTTAAAAACAGGGGCCTTCGTTAGAGGTACGCCATATACATACAACCTGCACCAACCCTAACATTTAGAAAAATACAATTCGTCACTATACTGTTAAATGCAACTTTTAATATGGAGCTATGGTGTACGCGTACTAAATAGCTTTCTTGATGGTTCAATGTGAACCTTGAGGAGTAAAATTACGACATACAATACCACACTATTCGAGTAAAAAATTGTCTGAAAAAAAATTGAAGTACCCGACGGCGCTTGAGCTCAAGCATCCCCCGGGCGATGTCGATGGCCACCTCGGTGAGCTGTCGTCCCAAGCCCGGCGGGAACTGTGCCTGGTGTCGGTTGTTCTGAATGCTCACCAGATACCACAGTAACTCCCCAGGCTCAGCGTACTCAACAAGAATGTACCGCGGGTCTGAAAATAAGACTTATTGATCTACATCGTTCATGTTACTTGCAAGTGCAGCATTACATCATCAATGTATTTATGGCTATGTAACCTCAAACGTAGTGTTCAAAACGGAAATTGATTCAGATATTATGATCAAGAGGATATTTCAGTTAAGCTACGGGACGCTGGTGGCGTTACTGTTGCCGAGAGGTTTGACAGCGCTCAACGAAATTCATCGATTAGAAATTAATAACATAACGCATTGTGTGTATTGTTGTCTTCAAATCATCCTTGAACGCTGTGTTTATTATTCTTATAATACGGTCAAAGGTGATACGAATTCAATATAGGAGGTAGTGATCATTACACCATCAACGTGCCAAAACGTGCTAAAAACGAAAATTGACGACAGATCAACAAAAATGCGAGGTCTCTACTGCACATGAAATGTCTCATCACCTTTCTTTTTTACTCCATCAATTACCAGTCCAATCAGCCGGACGATGTTCACGTGGCCTCCATCATCGTTAACCTCTACCAGCAGACTCGCTTCCTTCGCGAAGTCCCGGTAGGTCGTCTCATTGGCTCGGTCTACCCTGTAGTTTTAATGACGATACATTCTCACAAGCAATTAAACTAAGGTGTTCGATTACTTAGTTTTAAGTTTAAACTTGTTGCCAACACCAAAGAAGAAGAACCCACCATACGTTTTCGGTCAAGCGGGGTGGGTGTCTAGGAGGCTATATACATATGGGTGCATCAACCCTCTCTGAACCGTGAAGGTGGCAGGTTCCGCCTTCCCGCCATTTATGATTCTCTACTGACGTCATCCTCCGACTTCCGGAACATCAGTGAAGCGAATCGTACATTTGAAGAAGGTCGACGTACCTGGCCGAAAATGTATAGTAAGTTCTTCTTGTTTGGTTTTGGGACAAAGTTTAAAATTAAGAATGATACAACTAGGGATTCTACGAACACAGGTGAACTTTCATTTGGATATTTTATTACTTATTATAATGACAATTTGCTTTCCTACACTTCGTTGTTTGAGTCAAGTATATTCTTATTTTTCAGGGAAAGAAACAGGATACTCATTTAGATCCCCCCCAGTTTCTATGAAGCTTATGCCATGCCTTTTTGTAACGTTACGACATAAACTGACCTGAGGGTCTTGGCAGCTACAGTCACGGCATGTTGTCTCTTTTCCCTCAGGAGTCCCTTCCTCACGTGACCGAACTCTCCCTCTCCGATCAGCTCTGTCGCGCCCCGAACCGTGCCTGCCCCATTCCGTGCCCATTCAGGCACGGAACGTGGCACTGCCCGACTGCCCCGGTCTGTGCCCAGAAGCGCTGTCAATCACTATGACTGACGGGGTAGTGATAACTAATTATTCACGCCCATGTTTCCAAATAAGGCTTGATCTTGTCCTTTTTGATTCCCACTATGATTTTCATCCATAAAACTGTGCATCGAAGACACAGAATTTAGCACGTCTATGTGAGTGCATCCCATTTATATTACATTTAAATATACCACATATAAACATGACAACGTCCAGCTGCACCTTGATCAAGTCTCCAAGCCTTAATGATTCAGTTCGTTGTGTCAGACCTCAGTGCACAATTATCTGAGGCAGAGTTTGTGCCCCGAACCTTGCTTTGCCCGAAACCGTGCCTTAGGCACGGTTTGTGGCAAGGCACGGTTCGGGGCACAACATCTCCTCAAGAAAGATGTCCTTTCTGTTCTTCAGCCAAGGCTCCATCTTCTCAGACTCAACTATCGACTTTCTTTCTCCTTGTGATCGTGATTTCATTTATGTTTATGTCATTAACTCTACTTTTCTTCTTCTGTGTCGATTTCTCTCCTTGGATATAT